>NC_000070.6:59993663-60231163 GCF_000001635.26 Mus musculus
CGTAAATATGAGTAACAGTTTGCAATAATTGATTAAGTATAAATCCTTGAGATTTTAACACCATTCAGTGGAACAGATAGAAATTGAGGTCTCTGAGAACAAGTTTTTACAATTTGACATGTGCATTCTCTAAAAATACCAAATTATTAACTCAAGCTATTACTATTTTGATGATGTAAAAAACTGAGATAATATGGCCAATTGTTCTTGTTTGAGGCCTATAATCTTCCTGGGATACAAATCTGCTGTGCCATTGCCTTAAGTTGTCTAGTCTGGGCAGTCCAGGATGAGTTCTTAAAGGTCCAAGGACAGTCATTTAAAGGAACAGTGTTTTCTCTTAACTTGAATTGTATGTGCATAAACAGTTGCAAAATTGGAGAATTAGCAGTATCTAAAAAAGAACCAATTTCAGCAACTGTAAGCCAATATATATATTGGCTATAAGTATACAAATTAAAGCTTGACCTTTTTTTTCAACATTTCAAAACACTGGCTACATCACACAATTCAATTATCTGTGCTGAAGCAGGAAGAAACTCAAAAGAATAAACATGTGATCCAATCACATATACTTCTCTCCCAGAGAATGGCTGTTTATAAATACAGTGGATGTATTCTTTATGGGATGTGTACATCATTTTACAGGAAATACAAAACCATGAGTAGAAGCAAATTTTAACTTGTCTTTGGATATTGATTATCAATTTACCCAAAAGTTTACTATACCACAGGCCAAATATCAACATTCTTCAAAAATCAATTTAAATGCTGTTTGTAATAAGGAATAGATGTGTCGTCAGGTTTTTAAGACATTTTTTTCTAAACTACCTTCATGATTCTACCCTACAATTTTTTATTAACACAATTACGTCTTCATAACAGGATGTTAAAAGTTTACTTGGAGACGAAGAAAGGTGATTTCACATTAATACTACCTTTACCAAAGAATTGCTGTGGGCTCATTGACTAACAATAACTCAAATAAGCAGCTAACATTTGACTAGCATTGATTACAATTGATAACAGTTGATTACAGAAGCTTCCTCTATTTTCTGAAAAGCTTTTTGTTTCTCACAAGTTAATTTGTATGTCCCTTGATAACATCCAACAAAGGCTTAAGTCCTCCTGTGGAGAGCTTAAGGTGAGGACTTAGCTTTCTACTGGAAGGTATTAAAAATAATTTGAAGTTAGCAAATCATCTTTTCTTTCTTGAATTTTCTGTACCACAATTTTTCTAGGATATAACTGAGGCCCCAAGTATTGAAAAATATATTGCCTTTTGAATCTTTTCTGGAGCTACAACTATTCCAAAAATTTTCAAGCTTCTTTTTGTAAGAGAAAAGGTTTATAGTAAATTTCCCTTAATAGGAAATAGTTAATAAAATACTCTCCACATAATAAACTATATAAAATGAAAGATTTAAAGTCCTAGCTTCTTGTATTGAAGCAGAGACAAAAAAATTATTATTTGTTTTATTTTACATAATGTAAGGCTATTAGACATACCTAGAGGTAAAACTTTCCAATGATCTCAAACTCACTAGAAGCAAACCCTTTACAATTATCAGGATGCAAAGGAAACACAACCTTCCAAATCCATAATAATTCTATATGGAGTAGGCAATTCAGATTGTAATGCCCTTAGATGTTCCACAGTCTTATTGATATTTCATAAATCTTAAGTTAAAACTTTATTTTGAACAACACCTGGATAGGCCTGTAATAATGCTGTTTTGGCTTTAAAATTATTCCCTAAAGGCAAAGAGAGGTGAGGCCCCAACCACCTAGGCAAGGTTGGTAAAACAATAGAAATGCCACATAAGCCTTGCTAAGGCTGCTCTCTGCTTTTCATTAACTTAAATGTAAATGTTTCTTAATCTGAGCCTTTTTTCTGAGGTCTGGCTCAATGAGTACCCCTCCTGCAGCAAAAAGATTCCAGAGAAGCAATTCTTCTGTCTGTCTATGCCTCTAATTTTTGGATAGTCTTTCCTAAGATGATATATACTTATAACATTTCTTATAATCTTAGTGTTGTGAAAACATTGCTTGTAAGTACTGTAATATTGTTGCAAGGCAGCAACAATAAGCAAATCCTGATCGTATGAGGGTCCAATTTCTGCACAAGGACAAATATATCCAGATATAACTGTCTTTGTTTCATATGGCTGAATGGTCACAGAGAACTGCATTAGCATTCTCATAAGCAAATTGTGATGGAAAAAAAAAGAAAAGAAAAGAAAAGAAAGGAATCCCTGCTTGAGAATCTCCAGGCATTCTGCTAGCTGTTTTTAGTAAAGTATCCACAAAATCCTGAAAATGTTAATCAGGAGCCTGTTTGATACCAAATAAATTCTCACTGAGATCTCCTTTCCAATCTTGGGGAGTTAAATTTGTTTCTGCCACTGTATCCAATAAAGCTGTGTAAAAGGGGCAGCAGGTCCATACTGGGCACAGCTGTTTTTAACTTTTATTACTCTTGCAATCATCCTAATTACAAAATATGGGTGAGTTAAGAATCCTGAGCTTGAAATCAGTGTGCAACCTATAGTCAATGGATCACTGGCAATTTTAACCATAATTTTAAAGACTCTTTTCAATATTAGAGCATAACCATATATTTTGGAAAGCAAAACCCAATTTTAAGCAAACCATTCTCTTTAAAATCAATACTAAAAGGATTACATTCATGTTACTAACTCTGGCTACCAATCTTATACATGAATGCATGGCAGTTCAACCTTTAATATTCTTTGAAGAGACATGGTTTTAAATCTTATCTCTTACATGTCTAGTTTCTTGGATAAGAATTACGTAAAATATTATCCCAATTTAGAAGTATCTTTAGAGGCCGGTTTTCCTGGGCTGGTTCATGCCACATGTTGTTTAAAATGACTACAACCCTGAGTTACCAGTTCTAAGCTAACTTTCTTGTTACCAGTGTTACACTTTTTAAATCATACCCAATAACTTATAAGCCAATACTCTATGACCAAGACATGCAGAGTATATTTATACCATTAAGACCAATCAGAAACCAAATGAAGCAGCTACATGAATCTTATAAATTTATACCAATCAAAGAATTTTTGCTTTCCTAGGTATAATTTCAAGGGAAAAAGCACTTTGTCATTTGCTGAACCCAATAATCACAATTGCAGAGTTTTTTTTGAAAATAAAAACAAAAACAAAACAAAACAAAACAAAAAAATCAAAAAAACCTATCAGCTTATTTGCCTTAGAAGTAAGACACAGCTGGCCCCTCTAAAAACCAGGTTTTCAACAGGGCCTCTCCTGCTGCACTTGACTCCTGGGTAAGGATGCTGGGCAACTTAAATCAGCCACCACTGTGCAACTGAGACTGAATCAAGGATGGATTGCCAGCAGATGAAGTTTTAACCATGTTTTTCTTTTGAACATGAAACATAGAACAACAGTCATTCAGGCAATGAAACAAAAACAGACATGAGTTGACACATGGACAGATTGGTGCACCAAACACAGACAATACAGAGATGGTAGAAAACTTGATGTAACCAGAACTAAGGATGTCTACTGTAGGGACCAGAAAGCAGGACATCTCTTGATGTCCTTCTGTCCCTTGGAGAGCTCTAAAATCCATTTTCCTTCTCTCTCTCTCTCTCTCTCTCTCTCTCTCTCTCTGTCTTTCTCATGTCATTTCCTTTTTTGTGTTTATACTGTATTCTTTTTATTTTAGATTATTTTATTTTGTTTTGTTTCATTTCATTTCATTTCATTTTATTTTATTATTTTAAGCCCTACTCCTCTTTCCTGAGGCAATTTTTGACTGTGGACAAATGTCTGTTTAGACATTTCCAGTCACATTTTCCACTGCCAACCCCTAACTGATATCAGTGTTGGGACAACTCTTACTCAGTCTAGCCTGCATCCTTTTTGCAGCCTTGCAGTCAACAGCCTTCAAAAGATAATACTTATAGCACTAACATTAATGCTGTATGTTGCTTACCATGCAGGATACCATCTTCCATTTTCTGTGCAGCCCCAATAAGACTGTGTCCCTCGTTCGGTCTTTCTGTATGCAGGTTCCTTGTTCAGGCGCCAACTGTACTGACATGAGCCACAGGTTACCAGGCACCTGAAAGGAAAACTTGTGGTGGATTGGAAGTACAGTGAGAGAAATAAGCCAACTGTACTGACATGAGCCACAGGTTACCAGGCACCTGAAAGGAAAACTTGTGGTGGATTGGAAGTACAGTGAGAGAAATAAGCCAAGACAAAGTTCTCTGATCAAGGCTCAATCTTTAATGTATGGCACTGAATATATATGGGAAAACCCAAGGACCTATGCCTTTGTTTAGGCTGGGTTCTGTTGCTAGTTTCAGTTAGATTGAGTTGCAAAGTAGGCTCTTCAGCAGCTCAGCAGGTGGGCAGTTCTCAGTTGTCTGACAGGAAGGTATAATTGTAGCAAAGCAAGACATGTAACTCCAGTGTCAGATACTTGTTCAGCCAGCTCAAGGCTGGGGCTTGCTGGGGTCACACTCTGACACTGACACAGCAGGTGTTTCAGAACTGATGTTGAGCCATGGTCAGCAGTATGTGCTCTCACTCTGGCTGCCAGAGAGACTACAGAATATTACCTCTCTGGGACATGAATCAAATAAGCCTGCTTTTCATAGATGTTCTTCTTGTCCCCAAATATACCCTGGCATCATATAAGTGGCTTGAATGTGTCCACAGGCTTTCTGAATGAATGATTTGTTCGATTAGTTGAGGGTGAGACACAGGTCAAGGTGATTAAATCATTTTCCTATGAGTTAGTTTCAGAAATGCTAGCTAGTTACAACTAGGTTGTTAGTTACTTGGAAACTCCTTACCCACAGATTTTGTCTAGTCAATTCTTGACTGCTTCAGCTTTTCAGTCACATGAACAGTCTACACATGCTAAGGAGTGTTAACATGCTTAGTGAAAGGGAAGGTGCCTGAGCTGAAGTCAGGAGTAGAAGGGACTCATTGTTGCTTTTTGCTGTAGAAGCAACTTCTAATCTGTTGGTGGCCTTTTTGTCTTATTGACGGTGTCTTTTGCTTTGCAGAAGCTTTGCAATTTTATGAGGTCCCATTTATCGATTCTCCATCTTACAGCACAAGCCATTGCTGTTCTATTCAAGA
Source organism: Mus musculus (assembly GCF_000001635.26). Taxonomy (NCBI): domain Eukaryota; kingdom Metazoa; phylum Chordata; class Mammalia; order Rodentia; family Muridae; genus Mus; species Mus musculus. Next base: position 59,998,809 of record NC_000070.6, read on the forward strand.
ATTTTTCCCCTGTACCCATATCTTCGAGGCTTTTCCCTACTTTCTCCTCTATAAGTTTCAGTGTCTCTGGTTTTATGTGGAGTTCCTTAATCCACTTAGATTTGACCTTAGTACAAGGAGATAGAAATGGATCAATTCGCATTCTTCTACATGATAACCGCCAGTTGTGCCAGCACTACTTGTTGAAAATGCTGTCTTTTTTCCACTGGATGGTTTTAGCTCCCTTGTCAAAGATCAAGTGACCATAGGTGTGTGGGTTCATCTCTGGGTCTTCAATTCTGTTCCATTGGTCTACTTGTCTGTCACTATACCAGTACCATGCAGTTTTTATCACAATTGCTCTGTAGTACAGTTTTAGGTCCGGCATGGTGATTCCACCAGAGGTTCTTTTATCCTTGAGAAGAGTTTTTGCTATCCTCGGTTTTTAGTTATTCCAGATGAATCTGCCGATTGCCCTTTCTAATTTGTTGAAGAATTGAGTTGGAATTTTGATGGGGATTGCATTGAATCTGTAGATTGCTTTTGGCAAGATAGCCATTTTTACAATGTTGATCCTGCCAATCCATGAGCATGGGAGATCTTTCCATCTTCTGAGATCTTCTTTAATTTCTTTCTTTAGAGACTTGAAGTTCTTATCATACAGATCTTTCACTTCCTTAGTTAGAGTCACGCCAAGGTATTTTATATTATTTGTGACTATTGAGAAGGGTTTTGTTTCCCTAATTTCTTTCTCAGCCTGTTTATCCTGTGTGTACAGAAAGGCCATTGACTTGTTTGAGTTAATTTTATATCCAGCTACTTCACTGAAGCTGTTTATCAGGCTTAGGAGTTCTCTGGTGGAATTTTTAGGGTCACTTAATATATACTATCATATTATCTGCAAAAAGTGATATTTTGACTTCTTCCTTTCCAATTTATATCCCCTTGATCTCCTTTTGTCGTCTAATTGCTCTGGCTAGGACTTCAAGTACAATGTTGAATAGGTAGGGCGAGAGTGGACAGCCTTGTCTAGTCCCTGATTTTAGTGGGATTGGTTCCAGCTTCCCACCATTTACTTTGATATTGGATAGGGGACTAATATCCAATATATATAAAGAACTCAAGAAGGTGGACTCCAGAAAATCAAATAACCCCATTAAAAAATGGGGCTCAGTAAAGGGATCTGCAACCCTATAGGTGGAACATTAGGAACTAACCAGTACCACGGAGCTCTTGACTCTAGCTGCCTATGTATCAAAAGATGGCCTAGTCGGCCATCACTGGAAAGAGAGGCCCATTGGACATGCAAACTTTATATGCCCCAGTACAGGGGAACGCCAGGGCCAAAAAGGGGGAGTGGGGGTGGGTGGGTATGGGGGACTGTTGGTATAGCATTGGAAATGTAAATGAGCTAAATACCTAATAAAAATGGAAAAAAAATGGGGCTCAGAGCTGAACAAAGAATTCTCACCTGAGGAATACCGAATGGCAGAGAAGCACCTGAAAAAATGTTCAACATCCTTAATCATCAGGGAAATGCAAATCAAAACAACACTGAGATTCCACTTCACTCCAGTCAGAATGGCTAAGATCAAAAACTCAGGTGACAGCAGATGCTGGCGAGGATGTGGAGAAAGGGGAACACTCCTCCATTGTTGGTGGGATTGCAAGCTTGTACAACCACTCTGGAAATCAGTCTGGCGGTTCCTCAGAAAATTGGACATAGTACTACCGGAGGATCCCGCAATACCTCTCCTGGGCATATATCCAGAAGATGTCCCAACCGGTAAGAAGAACACATGCTCCACTATGTTCATAGCAGGCTTGTTTATAATAGCCAGAAGCTGGAAAGAACCCAGATGCCCCCCAACAGAGGAATGGATACAGAAAATGTGGTACATTTACACAATGGAATACTACTCAGCTATTAAAAAAATGAATTTATGAAATTCCTAGGCAAATGGATGGATCTGGAGGGTATCATCCTGAGTCAAGTAACCCAATCACAAAGGAACTCACACAATATGTACTCACTGATAAGTGGATATTAGCCCAGAAACTTAGGATACTCAAGATATAAGATACAACTTGCCAAACGCATGAAATTCAAGAAGAACGAAGACCAAAGTGTGGATACTTTACCCTTTCTTAGAAATGGGAACAAAACACCCATGGAAGGAGTTACAGAGACAAAATTTGGAGCTGTGACGAAAGGATAGACCATCTAGTGATTGCCATATGCAGGGATCCATCCCATAATCAGCTTCCAAATGCTGACACCATTGCATACAACTAGCAAGATTTTGCTGAAAGGACCCAGATATAGCTGTCTCTTGTGAGACTATGCCAGGGCCTAGCAAACACAGAAGTGGATGATCACAGTCAGCTATTGAATGGACCACAGGGCCCCCAATGGAGGAGCTAGAGAAATTACCCAAGGAGCTAAAGGGAACTGCAACCCTGTAGGTGGAACAACAATATGATCTAACCAGTACCCGGGAGCTCTTGTCTTTAGCTGCATATGTATCAAAAGATGGCCTAGTCGGCCATCACTGCAAAGAGAGGCCCATTGGACTTGCAAACTTTATATGCCCCAGTACAGGGGAACGCCAGGGCCAAAAGGGGGGAGTGGGTGGTTAGGGGATTGGGGGGGTGGGTATGGGGGATCTTTGGGATAGCATTGAAAATGTAAACGAGGAAAATACCTAATAAAAAAAAAAAGAAGCCACTTCTAGTTCATTACTAGAAAAGCAATAGTCCATAGCCAGATGAGGTGCTACAACCCATAATCCCCGAGTTCAGGAAGCTGGAGCAGGAGGATTACCACAGATCTAAGACCATTCAGACCCTCAGTGTAAGCTAAAGTCCAGCTCAGAGCTCACATTGAAAAGCTGGCCATGGCTGCTTTTAACCCTAGCACTGGGTAGATGGTGGAGAATGGAGGATTGCTGGGACTTAGTGGCCAGCCAGCCTATCTGAAACTCAGTAATTCCCAGATTCAGAGGGAGAACCTGTTCCAAGGGGATGAAGTAAAAAGAGATAGAGGGAGACGACTGGTGTCCTGTGCTGACTTCTGCATATACGAGCAAAGGCAGAAGCATGTGCACATGTGTGCAGACACCATAATCAACCAAAAAAGAAAGAGTGTAGGAAGAGGAGAAGGATGAGGAAAAGGAGGAGGAAAGGAGGAGGAAGAGGAGGGAAGAATGTGATAATCCCCTAGAAGAGCATCCACCAAATGCTTGTAGACCAAGATAGAGACAGTTGTCATGCCTCATTCAGTCTCGGACCACACCAACTCCTCCATATTTTAAAGAAACCCATGTGCAGGTTCTTTGCTTGTACCTGCCAGTCCAAAATGTCTGGAGCTCTACAGCACTGTTTATTCCTCTATCCACTATTTAAGCATCCCCCTTAATGGTAAAAACATCCTGACCTGTGTAGTGGGTTCAATAAGAACAAAGGCTCCTGAGTTAGAGAGTCTTGGGTTTAAATCTAAGTTCTCACATTGACTTACTATATGACCTTATACACACTTAATCTTTCTGAGTCTTATCTAATAGTATGTTAAGGAGAATAAAATAGTACATACCATATAAAGCTGATGCAAAGTTGAAATAAAGCATATGGAGTACTTGCTTCCTTCTTGAATTCTTTATTTCCCCACATCAAACACTAGTTTATGTTTCTAGTTCAGGGTAAATGAAATGTCTACTGATACAAAATATGTTCCCATTGTAACTGTATGTCTTTGGAAACATGATTTTTGGTATGATTTCTACTTGGACCTCCATCAGCAAATATGACTTTGAACAATACTTTTATTTTTCATTAATGATGAGATCATGTCTTGTCAGTTGAAGTCCAACGTTCTCAAAGGTAAACAATTGATGCAACCTGGCTACTGAAAACAGTTTGGATTCTGAGGTCAATGCTATCTGTACAAAGGTTGAAGCCTTTTTGGAGGCTATCACCTTAGCCTTAAAAGATTTTTCCTGATAATTGTTGTTTAAATTATGATTTACTATTTTTATGTGTACATGCCTGAATGAGTTTATACGCACCACTTGTGTACAGGAGGCAACAGGGATCAAAAGAAAGTATATGGTTTCCTGTTACTGAAGATAGAGTCAGTTTTGGGATGCTAGGTGACTGCGGGTAATTGAACCTGTGTCCTCAGCAAAACCAAGTTTCAAAGAATCTGAGTCCCTCTTCTGACTTCCACTGCACCAGGCCTGTGTATGGTACTCAGGTACACATGCAAAACCAATGCTCATACACATGAAATATGAATGAATCTTTTGCAAAAATTGAATAACTCAACATCTTCCATACTCGTCTAAAAGTAAAGATTCTATGCATACTTGACCTTCCAGTTCAGTCCCTACCCCCTCCAAAACTGGCTTTCTGATTCCAAGCCAAATCCAGATGTGCATCTAGTTCCAGATTGAAGTTCCCTTGAATACCCAGTGTTTTCTTGGGAATATGTTTTGAGAAATGTAAGACTACTAAATCAATCCATAGGTGATGAAATAGCCAAGTTTGAAAAGGGCAGGAACAATCCTTGGCCTCTAATCAATAAATGAGAAAACATTCCACAAAGCCTGACAGAGGTAGAGCAGACCCATACGCGAAGAAAAAAAAAATCCACTGAACCCAGAGAGTATATAAAGACAAGCAAAGGAGCTGGGGAGTGGAGTGTAGGCACCATCACCAGAAAGTCGTGGTCCTGACAGACAGACAATTCTACTCCCTACCAAAATGAAGCTGCTGCTGCTGTGTTTGGGACTGATCCTAGTCTGTGTCCATGCAGAAGAAGCTAGTTCTATGGGAAGGAACTTTAATGTAGAAAAGGTATGATCAGTGAATTGTAACTTCTGACTCAGAATGTGCTTTGGGGAACTCTTTGATCCAAGTGGGTCCTTTGAGGGGATGGGTATGGTGCCCCAATCTATTAGACAAATGAATGGCTCCAGACCTTGAAGTAAGACCAGCTACTTAGATCTAAAAATGTTTGAGGACCTCTGTTCTCACTGAGAGGTAGGGACAGCATGGTAAGTATTGTGACAACTGGCATGAGATCTACCCCTGTGTATGCTCAGGCCCTAACCCATAGGCTGGATTTCAGGTGGAAACATGCATGTGGTATCCCTGCTTCTTCTCCCTTAACCATTTGCTTATCTATTACAGATTAATGGGGAGTGGTATACTATTATCCTGGCCTCTGACAAAAGAGCAAAGATAGAAGAACATGGCATCATGAGACTTTTTGTGGAGCACATTCATGTCTTGGAGAATTCCTTAGGTTTTAAATTCCATACTGTGTAAGTGAGATGCTCCTAGCTGACAAACAGGAAAGGAAAACCTGGTATGGTCTCTCACCTACAAACACTCAGATAGGGGGAAGAGATGTGTACACACATACTGAGTCTGTATCTAAAACTAGAATGCTCCATGTGACACTGAAACAAGATCTCATAACCAGTTGTTTTTCAAAAGTCAGAGACAAGAATTGGTGACAGGAATTAATTCACTAGGAGTTCTATAGGGAAGATCAGAGACACTTCTGAAACCACATTAATGAGACAGTATATCACAAGTTAAGATTATGTGATTATGAATTAAGTTTTTATTACAAGTTGTTAGCTAAAGAAATCCACCCCTTTCTACTTGCGTTTTCCTGCAGTAAAGGCTATATTACAGAGTGCTAATTTGAGGCAGATGGTGGAAATCTGGCTGATAATCTACACCAATGCCTGAAGTACGGACTGCTGAAACTAGAAAGTAGTGCAGTTGTTCTAAGGATGAGAAGTGATTGTCGTTTTCTTTTTTCAAAATAATAGGCAAATTTGTGATTGCTAAAGCATCAGATATAAAGGAAATAATGTAAATAAAATCCTTTTGCTAATTTTACAAAAATAGTCAAAAGTTAAATGGAATCAGAAACTGGAGATATGTATAGTGTAGTGGGGCAAGAAGCCAGCCAGTTCAAAATCCCTTACGAACCAGCTCACTCTGTTTTACAGTATAGATGAAGAGTGCTCCGAAATATTTTTGGTTGCTGACAAAACAGAAAAGGCTGGTGAATATTCTGTGACATGTGAGTATATAAAATGTCTATATATCTATCCACAAGATGATTAGTAATCCTTAATATCTTTAGTGTGTGTGTCTCTGTGTGTGTGTGTGTTGCTGGAGTCTGAACACAGGAAAATTGCACCTACTAGTCAAGTGAGCGCCATCTAATAGCTAACACCCTGTGGTTGGCAAGAGGCTTAAGTAGGGGGAGAAGGAATCTATTTGATATTGCCTGTTGGCTAGCACTGTTGCCCAGTGCTCAGGGTGTAGCAGCAGATAATTTGATACAACAAACTACAAACTTATGTAAGATAGAAACATGTTGCTTGAAGTTGCTGAGGGAGGTAGGGAAGCCTAGGAGAGGATGAGAGAGTGGTGCTCCTGTGGCTTACTGTTCACTAGTGGTCTGGACCTCTCAGAGTTCCTTTTCTTAAGAGTTACATCTTGAAGTTCAGAAAGCTAAACACAGAAAGGCTCAGACACTTCACCAATCTCTTCCAGGATATGTATTTTAAAGATTTTGTGTTTTGGGTAGAACAATTAAAGGGTATCCATCATTTCCTGCAGAACAAAGAATTTCTGAGCCGTGTCCCATTTCCTCCACAGATGATGGATTCAAAAAATTTACAGTACTTAAGACAGACTATGATAATTATATTATGTTTCATCTCATTAATGAAATGAATGGGGAAACCTTCCAGCTGATGTCGCTCTATGGTAAAGTATTTTCACACAGACACTGATCTTGGAGTGGGAAAAGAAGAACCTTTAGCTTTAATATGGTCTTCCCAGCTTGGTTCAGCCTCTTTCTCACAACCTTAAGATTGATGCTCACCTCCATCATCCCTCGAGCATAGTGATGGAAGCACTCTGAAATCTCTCAGTGAGACAGAAGTATATTCTATGGATGCCAAATCCAGAATAGATCATACCCATGCCTGTCAATCATGTTGCCAACCATTTTCCCATCCTTATGGGGGAGTCTTTGTCCCCTCATTCAGGCTGTGGTCAATGCACACGATGCAGATGCTACACTCACTGTTGCTCTTCTCACAGGCCGAGAACCAGATTTGAATTCAGATATCAAAGAAAAGTTTGTAAAACTTTGTGAGGAGCATGGAATCATTAGAGAGAATATCATTGACTTCACCAAAACCAGTAAGTCAGGATTCATTTATTTTTCTCATCCTGAATATTTTATAATAGAGGAAACAAACCCAGTTGGCTACCAGTCATTTGTTGAGCACTGGAGAGTCCTATTCTTTCTCTGGTGGAAATAAAGTGGACCTGGTACCTGAACATGCTCTTGTTCTCACACTACAGATCGCTGCCTCCAGGCCCGAGAATGAAGAATGGCCTGAGCCTCCAGGTGGGCAATATCCAATGAGAGCAAGGAGGGGGGTTGTTGGTCATGGAGAGGCCCTTCCATAAGTATTAGCGTTGTGTGCCCAAATGACAAAAAAATAGTTTGATAAGGAATCTTTGAGGAAAGCTTGAAAATTGGCTTTGAATTATCTGGATTTGTGAGCTAGTTCTACTTTGAGCTTTGAAGTAAAGTGACCCAATCACTTAGGCAAGAAAACAAGGATGTGAGTTTTACATAGTTGATGTATGCTTGTGTGAAACAGGCTCAGCAATGGGTTCAATGACATTAACAAACAGAATAGCCGGCTGTGATATAGCTGCTCTTCAGTGTCTGTGGTCCCCCTCCATCCCACTCCAGATAATAACATCTTAATCTGAACTCCGTACAACCTTGGCTTCTTACCTGGGAGTAGATGTAACTTATCACCACTTCTCAACCAGTCTGGAGAGCAGATTCCTCTGGCCCTCCCTTCTCATCTAGTCCAAGACTTCACTCATATAATGTGTGAAGTCTTTAATGTAGCCAAGGCTTTTATCATTATTCCACAATTTACCTAACCTTCTTCAGAGCTTCTTATGACAAAGGTTGTGGAAATAAGCCTCAGATTCCATTATGGTCATTTATTCTGACTTTCATCCCTGTTCTGGCAATTAATTCCAGTTAGATTGCAAGGAATGATCCATTGTTCCATGCCCTTTTTTTCTATATGATAGAATGTCTCTCTGTCCAGAAGCCAATCGAAGAAGTACTTAATGAGTTTCTGTATTCTTTCTTCCTGGCTTACACAGTGTTTAGTGGAGAATTCTCACCAGGACTCCAGAATCATCCCTTACTATCCATACAGCATCCTGTGACAAGTTTCTGAGATCTGCCTTTCATCGTGTCTCACAGAGAAGTGCAATCCTGGTTTCTCCAGCATGTTACCTAGGACAACTCATCAAGAATCAAAGACTTTCTTTAAATTTCTCTTTGGCACACCCATGACTATTCTCCTTGAATTTCTTCTTTTTCCTGTTCAATAAATGATTACACTTGCATTTAAATATATGTCTCTGTGTCCAGAAAAAAATGTGGGGCTGATAATGAGTGAATGAGTGTACTGAGTTCTGATCCTTCCTTCTGGCCCAGAATGTAACCTGAGTTTCAGGACTGCCTGCTCTTTAGCTCTCCTGATTTAGTGCTGTCTGAGGACCATGGAAGCATGACACTTGCTGCATGATTCTTCCATCCATAGTCTCTTTTCCAACAGAGCTTAGGAGAGACAAGGATTTCTAAGGCTATGCTTGCTCAGTATGTTTCATGACATGGCGAGTGGGTGTGCTACAGTCGGAGAGGTTTGGTAATTACAGTCCCATTGGATACAGAGAAAAAGGTGTCTAGCTTCCCATAGCATACTCTGGCCCCTAGATCAAGAGATTAAATTGGTTCAATTAAGGACACATGAAATGAGTTCTTGCTATAGTTTGCTAAAAGATGGCAAAACACTATTGAGAAACCCAAGCTTTTATGATGAAATACCTCCCTCCCCCCAACTGTCCTGATGGTTGGGTCCAAGTCATTCTCTGACCAAAGCCTCCTAAGAGGCTTCAACTATATCCATGTACTACCAGATTTCATTTTTATTCCTGGCAAAAATTTAAGAGACAAAAAAAAAATTGTTCACAAACTAAGCTATCGTTGGGAATCCTTATATAGTTAAGTAACAGTTCCAATACAGTACTCTGTTGAATACACAAAAGGCTTGACAATGCTACCATACCTCAAAAGACCACAACCCAGAGAAAGGTACAGAAAATATTTGGTTATACCCAGGTCAACATGGCAGGTTGTGATCACCCTAAATCCTCTCCCTTTCAACACCCAACTCTTTGTAGGAATGAGACGTGAAATAGTGAAAACATTCAAAGCCAAGGAAGGAATTTGAAACCTCAGACAGAGCAATCCTATTGTAAAGGAAGAAGACAGGGAAGAGGTGAGGGTTGATACAGTAGAACTTTACAATGCTTTGTGATCTGGGAGTAGATTACAGCTAAGGGAACATAGAGGGTTGGGGACAACTGTTACAAAGGTCAAAGAATGCCACTCTAGCATGTACACTCAGAGGAACAAGGGCTGAAGCAGAGTGATTATTTGAGGAAAGATCCCCACTCTTATATGACATCCACCAAGAAGACAACTATCTGTACCTGCAGAAGTGACAGGACCAACCATTCTAAAGTTCAAAGCAGCTGGTAACACCTAAGGACTGGCCTGACTGCTAGATCTAGGAGTTTCCACTTGCAAAAGCTGGCTTGATGCTCATGGTTGGCCCTAATTTCTTATCAGGAATAAATAACCTCACAAAACATCAACATTAGGCACCATCCTCCTGAGATTGCAAACATAGGATCATTTTGCCATCTAAAATGCTGTCTGTCCTCTGGCTAAAATCAGTGACAGGTACTTCTTTACAAATTGCAGAGTTAGCTTTACGTTTGTGTCCACTTATTATAAATAGGATATAATGGGCTATTTAATCACTGAGGTGTAATTTCCAACTGCACCCAACTTAGAGCTTCCTGAGACATCCCTGAACCCTATAGGAGTTCCTTGCTTCATTCCTTTTATAAAGAGTGTCAGGTGTGCACAGGCCCAGACAGCAAAGAGCTGTTCTCTCAGGAGTGCTTTTTATTTATTTTATTTTATTTTTTAATTTTTTATTAGGTATTTTCCTCATTTACATTTCCAATGCTATCCCAAATGTCCCCCATACCCTTCCCCCCAATCCCCTACCCACCCACTCCCCCTTTTTGGCCCTGGCATTCCCCTGTACTGGGGCATATAAAGTTTGCAAGTCCAATGGGCCTCTCTTTGCAGTGATGGCCGACTAGGCCATCTTTTGATACATATGCAGCTAGAGTCAAGAGCTCCCGGGTACTGGTTAGTTCATAATGTTGTTCCACCTATAGGGTTGCAGATCCCTTTAGCTCCTTGGGTACTTTCTCTAGCTCCTCCATTGGGGGCCCTGTGATCCATCCAATAGCTGACTGTGAGCATCCACTTATGTGTTTGCTAGGCCCTGGCATAGTCTCACAAGAGAGAGCTATATCTGGGTCTTTTCATCAAAATCTTGCTAGTGTATTCAATGATGTCAGCGTTTGGAAGCTGATTATGGGATGGATCGCCTGATATGGTAGTCTCTAAATGGTCCATCCTTTCGTCACAGCTCCAACTTTGCCTCTGTAATTCCTTCAATGGGTGTTTTGTTCCCAATTCTAAGTAGGGGCAAAGTTTCCACACTTTGGTCTTCGTTCTTCTTGAGTTTCATGCGTTTAGCAAATTGTATCTTATATCTTGGGTATCCTAAGTTACTGGGCTAATATTCACTTATCAGTGAGTACATATTGTGTGAGTTCCTTTGTGATTGGGTTACCTCACTCAGGATGATGCCCTCCAGGTCCATCCATTTGGCTAGGAATTTCATAAATTCATTCTTTTTAGTAGCTGAGTAGTACTCCATTGTGTAAATGTACCACATTTTCTGTATTCAGGAGTGCTTTTACTCCTCGGCTAGGAGGTGAGAAGAGAGAATCTCAGGTACAGAGATACCATAGAAAACATTGACACAATAGTCAAAGAAAATGCAAAATGCAAAAGATCCTAACTCAAAACATCCAGGAAATCCAAGACACAATGAAAAGACCAAAACTAAGTATAATAAGAATAGAAGAGAGCAAAATTACCAACTCAAAGGGCCAGTAAATATTTTCAAGAAAACTATAAAAGAAGAGTTCTCTGACCTAAAAAATAAAAAGATGCCCATGAATACACAAGAAGCAGATAGAACACCAAATAGATTAGACCAGAAAATAAATTTCTCCTGTTGCATAATAATCAAAACACAAAATGCACAAAACAAAGAAGGAATATTAAAACAGTAAGGGAAAAAGGTCAAGTACCACATAAAGGCAGACCTATCTGAATTACACCAGACTTCTCACCAGAGACTATGAAGGCCAGAAGGTCTTGAGAAGACATCATACAGACCCTAAGAGAACACAAATGCCAACCCAGGCTACTATGCCCAGCAAAACTCTCAATTACCACAGATAGAGAGACCAAGATATTCCATGATAAAAACAAATTTACACAATATCTTTCAAAAAATCCAGCTCTTCAAAGGACAATAATTGGAAAACTCCAACTAAAGGAGGGAAACAACACCCTAGTAAAGTCAAGAAAGTAATCTTTTAACAAACCAGAAAGAAGATAACCATCTCAACATAATTCCACCTCTAACAACAAAAATAACAGGAAGCAACAATCAGTATTCTTTATTACCTCTTAATATCAATGGACTAAATTCCCCAATAAAAAGACTGACAGACTGGATACTTATAAAGGACCCAACATTTTGCTGCATAGAGAAAACCCACATCAGTGACAAACACAGACACTACCTCAGAGTAAAAGGCTGGAAAACAATTCTCCAAGCAAATGGTCCCAAAAAGAAAAAGCTGGAGTAGCCATTCTAATATCAAATAAAATTGACTTTCAAACTAAATTTATCAAAAAAGATAGGAAGGACACTTAATATTCTTCAAATAAAAAAAATCTGCCAAGAAACGTCTCAATTCTGAATTTCTATGCTCCTAATGCAAGGCCACCCACATTCATAAAAGAAACTTTATTAAAGCTCAAGGCACACATTGCAACTCACACAATAATAGTGGGAGACTCTAACACCCCACTCTCATCAATGGACAGATCTTGGAAACAGATACTAAAGAGAGACATAGTGAAATTAACAGAAGTTGTAAACCAAATTGATTTAACATATATCTGTTAAACATTTTATTCTAAAGCTAAAGAATATACCTCCTTCTCAGCACCTCATTGTACCTTCTCCAAAACTGACCATATAATCAATCAAATAAGAGGCCTCAACAGCTACAAGAAGATTGAAATAATCCCTTCCATCCTATCAGGTCATCACGGACTAAGGCTGGTCCTAAATACTAACAAAAACAGTGGAAAGCATACATACACATGGAAGCCGATCAACACTTTACTCAATGATAACTTGGTCATTAGAAAGAAATTAGAGAGTTTTTAGAGTTTAAAGAAAATGAAGCCACAACATAACCAAACTTATGGGACACAGGGAAAGCAGTGTTAATAGGAAAACTCATAGCTCTGAGTGCCTCCAAAAAGAACCTGGAGAGAGCATACACTTCCAGCTTGACAATACCCCTGAAATATCTAGAACAAAAAGAAGCAAATACACCCAAGAGAGTAGACAGCAGGAAATAATCAAAGTCAGGGTTAAAATCAACCAAGTAGAAACAAAAAGAACTATTCAAAAGTCAACCAAACCTAGAGTTGGTTCCTTTAGAAAATCAACATGATAGATAAACCCTTAGCCAGACTAACTAGAGGGCACAGAGACAGTACCCTAATTAACAAAACCAGAAATCAAAAGGGAGACATAACAACTGAAACTGAAGTAATCAAAAAAAATCCTCAGATCCTACTTAAAAAAAAAACCCCTATACTCAACAAAACTGGCAAATCTTGGTCAAATGGATAATATTCTAGACAGATACCAGGTACCAAAGTTAAATCAGGATCAGATAAATGATCTAAACAGTCCCATATGCCCTAAAGAAATAGAAGCAGTCATTAATTGTCTCCCAACCAAAAAAAGCCCAGGACCAGACAGGTTTGGTGGAGAGTTCTATCAGACCTTCAAAGAAAACCTGATATCAATACTCCTTAAAGTATTCCAAAAAATAGAAACAGAAGGAACACTACTCAATTTGTTCCATGGAGCCACAATTACCTTGATATTTAAACCACACAATGATCCAACAAAGAGAGGGAAATTCAGGCCGATGTTCCTTATGAATACTGATGCAAAAAATACTCAATAAAATCTCAAAAACCTAATCCAAGAACACATCAAAATCATCAACCATCAGGATCAAGTAGGCTTCATTCCAGGATGCAGGGATGGTTCAGTACATGGAAATCTATTACGTATTCTACTATATAAACAAACTCAAAGGAAAAAATACACATGATCATTTCATTAGATGCTGAGAAAGCATTTGACAAAGTCCAACACCCCTTCATGATAAAAGTCTTGGAAAGATCAGGAATGCAAGGACCATACCTAAACATAGTAAAAGCAGTAAACAGCAAACCAGTAGCCAAAATTTCATAAATGGAGAGAGACTTGATGTGATCCCACTGAATTCAGAGAGGAGACGTCTCCCCTCTCTCTCCCTACCTATTCAATATAGTGTTCCAAGTCCTAGCAAGGAAATTAGACAACAAAACGAGGTCAAAGGGATGCAAATTGGAAAGGAAGATGTCAATATATCAGTATTTACAGATAATAAGATAGTATGCTTAAGTGACCACCCTCCCCCAAAGCCCCACAAGAATTCTCCTATAGCTGATAAACAACTTCAGCAAAGTGGCTGGATACAAAATTAACTAAAAAAAATCAGTGGCCTTTCTCTACTGAAAGGATAAACAGACTAAGAAAGAAACTAGAAAAACAACACCCTTCACAATAGTCACAAAATATAAAATACCTTGGTGTGACTCTAACTAAGCAAGTGAAAGACCTGTATGACAAGAACTTCAAGTCTCTGAAGAAAGAAATCAAAGATCTCAGATGGAAAGATCTCCCATGCTCATGAATTGGCAGGATTAATACAGTAAAAATGTCCATCTTGCCAAAAACAATCTACAGATTCATTGCAATCCCATCCAAATTCCAACTCAATTCTTCATAGAGTTAGAAACAGCAAGTTGCAAATTCATCTGTAACAACCTGAGAGAACTATGGGAATGAACATCTCTGACCTCAAGGTTTACTACAGAGCAATTGTGATAAAAACTGCATGGTATTGGTACAGTGACAGGCAGGTAGATGAATGGAATAGAATCGAAGACCCAGAAATGAATCCACACATCTATGGTCACTTGATCTAGACAAAGGAGCTAAACCATCTAGTGGAAAAGACAGCATTTTCAACAAACCGGGCTGGTTCACTGGCAGTTAGCATGAAGAAGAATGCAAATCAATCCATTCTTATCTACTTCTACAAAGCTCAAGTCCAAGTTGGTCCAGGACTTCCACAAAAACTAGATACACTGAAACTAATAGAAAAGAAGTGGAGAAGAGCCTCAAGCACATGGTCACTTGGGAAAATTTCCTGAACACAACACACATAGCTTATGCTTTAAGATCAAAAATTGACAATTAGACCTCATACACTTGCAAAGCTTTTGTAAGGCAAATGACACTGTCAATCGGACAAAACAGCAACCAATAGATTGGGAAAAGATCTTTACCAATCCTACATCTGATAGAGGGCTAATATTCAATATATACACAGAACTTAAGAAGTTAGATGCCAGAGAACCAAATAACCCTATTAAAAATGGGATACAGAGCTAAACAAAGAATTCTCAAGTGAGGAATACCTAATGACTGAGGAGCAACTAAAGAATGTTCAACATCCTTAGTCATCAGGGAAATGCAAATGAAAACAACCCTGAGATTCTCACACCACTCAGAATAGCGAAGATCAAAATTTCAGGTGCCAGAAGATGCTGGTGAGGATGTAGAGAAAGAGCAACACTCCTCCACTGCTGGTGGGATAACAAGCTGGTACAACCACTCTGGAACTCACTCTGGAAGTTTCTCAGAAAACTGGACATAGTATTACCTGAGTGCCCAGCTAAACCACTACTGGGCATCTACCCAAAAGATTCTCCAACATAAAACTAGGACACATGTTCCACTACATTCATAACAGTCTTTTTTATAAAAGCCAGAAGCTGGAAAGAACCCAGATGTCCCTCAACAGAGGAATGAATACAGAAAATATGGTACATTAACACAGTGGAGTACTACTCAGCTATTAAAAACAATGAATATGTAATTCTTAGGAAAATGGTTGGAACTAGAAAATATCATCCTAAGTGAGGTAATTCAATCACAAAGGAACACACATAGTATGCACTCACTGATAAGTGGATATTAGCCCAGAAGCTCAAAATACCCAAGATACAATTCACAGAACACATGAAGTTCAAGAAGAAGTAAGACAAAAGTGTGGATACTTTGGCCTTTCTTAGAAGGAGGAACAAAATACCCATAGGAAGAGTTACAGAGACAAAGTGTAGAACAGAGATTGAAGGAAAGGCCATTCAGAGACTGCCTTTCTTGGCATCCGTCCCAAATACAGTCACTAAAACCAGACACTATTGTGGATGCCAACAAGTGTTTGCTGACAGAGGCTCTAACAGTGCCTGACAAATACAGAGTTAGGTGCTCTCAGTCAACCATTGGACTGAGCAGTGTCCCGAATGGAGGAGTTAGAGAAAGGACTGAAGGAGCTAAAGGGGTTTGCAACCTCACAGGAGGAACAACAATATGAAACAACCTGTACCCCAAAGGTCCCAGGAACTAAACTACCAACCAAAGAGTACACATGGAGGGACCCATGGTTCCAGCCTGTATGTAGCAGAGGATGGTCTTGTCAGCCACCAATGGGAGGAGAGGCCCTCGGTTCTGTGAAGGCTCTGTGTCCCAGTGTAGGGGAATGCCAGGGTCAGGAAGCAGGAGTGTGTGGGTTGGTGAGCAGGTGAGAGGGGAGAGGATAGGGGGATTTCAGAAGGGAAACCAGGAAATGGGATACCATTTGAAATATAGATAAAGAAAATACCTAATAAAAAAGAATATACATAGAAAATAAAGTAAAAAAAATAGATTGTCATATGTTTGTGTGTGTGCATACCTGTGTATGCAGGTGCATGTGCACCTGTGCATGTGTATATGTAGAAGCCAGATGTTGATGTCAAGTGTCTTCCTCTCTCATTCTCCCCCTAGTTTTCTGAGACAGAGTCTTTCTGTTCACCAAGAGCTTATGAATGTGGCTAGACCTACTGGCCAGCAAACCCCAGGATCTCCATGTTCCCCAGTGCTGGGATTACAGGACTTTCGTCACTAGCCTTCTTCTGTGGATGCTGGGGATCCAAAGAGAAGACCCCAGGCTTTCATGGAAAACATGTTAGCAACTCAGTTACATTCCCAGCTCAGGTTCTTTCTGAGAGGTCCCATGCTGCCCTCAGGTAGTACTGGTTCCAACATCAGTAGTACTAGTAAACCCAACTTTACTTTACTTACAAATCTGCTCCTCGTGACCTTCCATGGAGTGATAAGAAAATTTGAAGATAAACAAAGATTACTCCATGACTTGGGAGCAACAACCTAAGCCACAAATACAATACTTGGTTTGAGGCTGTAGGTTTAGTAGGGGAGAGAAACAAGGAAGTGTTTACATTAAATCTGAGCTATGAGAGTGAATAAGAGGGTTGTTACATCTCCAAGTCTCTTGGGAGCATAGGGAGGAAGGAAAGGTCCCAGTTTCAAACATTGAAGTATTCAGCTAGACTGACTGCTGTATAAAAAAGGACCCAGGGCTGGGATGACATCTCAACTGGTCAAGAGCTTGCTGTGCAGTGTGAGGTCCTGAGTTTGATCCCCAGATCAAAAAAGGAGTTGAGCTTGGTGGAGCACAGTGGAACATAGTGTCTCATGATTGTAATAGCAGTACTGGGCAGATGGAGACAGGCAGATCTCTAGGGCTCAGCTTGCCAGCTGGTCAGCCCAGCTTTGTGTTTATCCTCCTGGGTTTCAGGCAAAGGACACACCTGGTTTCCAAATACAGTGGACAGACTCTGGCCAAGAACATGAAAGGTTCATATCAGGCCTACACATAAACACACACACACACACACACACACACACACACACACACAGGCACACACAAGCACAGGCACACACAAGCACACACACACAGTCCCAATCATAATCTAATATGGGTCAATGAGGATGAAATTAATTTCTCTTTTCCTATACTCATTCAAACCCTGGTTCTTTTTCCAGTGATCCCTCAGACATGACCCCAGCCACAGTGAAGAGCATGAGAAGATACAATGAAAGATACAATGTTCTTTTCAGTTCACCCTTGGCTCTGAATCCAGGTTCTGCTTCATTTATTATTTCATTTATTATCTTCCATAGCTGATCCCCACTTCCTGTTTGCTCCTATTCAGGGTCAAATGCCTAGTAAAGGGCAGACATGAATTTCTTTTGGCAACACAAATTCTTCTAACACTAACCCTAAGACTAAACCTAAATTTAACCCTAACCCCAAACTCTAACCCTAACCAAACCAAACTTTGTGGAAATTAGATGGGAAATAGTGAAAAAATTCAAAGCCAAGGAAGAAATTAGAAACCTCAGACAGAGCAATCCCTTTGTAAAGGAAGAAGACATGGAAAAGGTGAGGGTTGATACAGTAGAACTGTATAATTCTTTTTGATCTGGGCGTAGATTACAGGTAAGGGAGCATAAAGGGTTGGTGACAACTGTCACAAAGACCCAAGGATGCCACATGAGCATGCACCCTCAGAGGAGCATGGGCTGAAGCAGAGTGATATTGAGGACAGATTCCCAACCTTACATGACATACAGAAAGAACACAACTGCCCTCGGGTTTAGAAGTGACAGGAACACCCATTCTAAATATCAAAGCAGCTGCTGACACCTTAGGGCTGGCCTGACTGCTAGATCTAGCAGTTCCCACTTGCACAAACTGGCCTGATGCTCATGGTTGGTCAGAGTGCCTTATCTGGAACAAATGACCTCACAAAATATGAACATTAGACACCATCATCCTGAGATTGTCATCACAAGATCATTTTGCCATCTAAAATGGTGCCTGTCCTCTGGTTAAAACCAGTGACAGCTACTTCTTTACCAATTGCATAGTTAGCTTTATGTTTCTGTCCACTTATTATAAATGGTATCTATTGGGCTAATAAATCATTGAGGGGTCATTTCCCCATTGCACCCAACCTAGAGCTTCCTGAGACCTCTCTAAATCCTACAGAAGGTTCCTTTCTTCATTCCTTTTATAAAGATTGTCTTGTGTTTGTGTGTGTGTACATTCATGTGTATGCAGGTGCATGTACATTAGTGTACGTGTATATATAGAAACCAGATGTTGATGTCAAGTGTCTTCCCCTCATTCTCCCCCTAGTTTTCTGAGACAGAGTCTTTCTCTTCAACAAGAGCTTATGAATGTGGCTAGACCTACTACTGGCAATCAAACCCCAGGATCTCCCTGCCTCTGTTTCCCAAGTGCTGGGATTATAGGACATACATCACTAGGCCTCTTTTGTGGATCATGGCATCCAAAGAGAGGTTTTCAGGCTTCATGGCAAATACCTTAGTAAGTCAGCTACCTTCACAGCTCAGGTTCCTTCTGAGATGCACCAGGCTGCCTTGAGAGGGTTCTTCCCAACTTCAGTAGTACTAGTAAACCCACAAATGCAGTGCTTGCTTTGGGGCTGTGTATTTGGTAGGGGACAGAACCAAGGAAATGTTTACATTTTAATCTGAGCTATGAGAGAGGATAAGAGAGTCATTATTTCTCTAAGTCTCTTGGGACCTTAGTTTTAGGGAGGAAGGAATGGTCCCAGTTTCAAACATTAAAGTACTCAGCTAGACTGACTGCTGTATCAAAAAGGGTCCAGGGCTGGGACTACAACTCAACTGGTCAAGAGCGTGCTGTGTAGTGTGAGGTACTGAGTTTGATCCCTAGAATCCACATAAATCACAAGAGTTGAGCTTGGTGAAGCACAGTAGAGCGTAGTCTAAATTCTATATAAATCCTAATCTTGTTCTTCTGGTGTGTTGGTGTATCTAGAACTTGCTGTGGTGGGATAACTGGATTAGATATTGAAACTTTAAAACTTTAACTTCTTTACAGAAGGTTGTGAGCCATTGTGTGGGTGCTGAGATTTGAACTCAGGACCTCTGGAAGAGGTCTGCTCTGGAAGAGCAGTCAGAGCTCTTAACCACTGAGCTATCTCTCCAGTCCCAAAAGTTTAACTTCTTAAAAAACAAAGTAGAGGAAAATTGTATCCCTGTGCATACTATTTAGTGCATTCCCATGCACACTGTTTAAATCATACCTTTATATTTCAAATTTTGAAATTTAAATGTCAAAGAATTTAATAAATGCTTTATAGCATCTTAAAAGGATCTACTTATTGGCTTATAGATTGATGCTAAACAGCTACCTTATTAGGGAAGGGAAAATCAGGTTCTCTCCACAGAACACCACAGAAGCATGATGGTTAATTTGTGTGATGAGCTGGCAGGGACATTGACTCAGTGCCCTGATTGAAATGACTAAGAAACTAAATTAGATTTGTGTTTTAGATCCATCCTTGCTTACCATTTTTCCAGTTTAGACTAGCTTCAAGCCTTTTAACTTTATGGCAAAAGAACATCAGAAACTGTATATTCTGATTTAGTAAGATTAGTCATTTAAGAGAGTCATAATGATTTTTCTCTTTTCTTCAGTGTGACCAGTCATTCTAACTCAATCTTAGACTGGTCTAATATTTAGTCCAATATTAGAGATTCCTATTGTAGATAACTACATTCTTAATTACCTAGCAAAGTTAATTCAGAACACATCCCCCACTTCCAGAGAGTCTCTGGCCTTTTTACTATTCTAAAACCAGCCCAGAGACTGAGCTTGAGCCTTGCTAATTTGCAACTGAATAAAGTACCTGAACTTCCCCAAAAGAAGCTTTGTGATGTTACTCTTCTATGTTTAAGATTTTGTTGTTCAAGCAGGTCAATCAACACCTTCAGGGGGACTGCAGTGAGCGTGCATCCCTGCCCCCTAGAGCATGCTCGACGCAGCTGTTATTTTCATTCTAAAGACGTATTGTGGCTTTAGGTCTGATTTGAGATTTAGGTTTAGTACGAGGGCTAAAAAGGCAGAAATTTCAAATATTAGAAGAGATTAGTTTTTATTCTGATAGATGGGCTTAGTCCCTTAGCTGGTCTCTGGTTTTCCACCCTTGCTGTTTTTGCAAGGTCCCCTTAGTTCCTCAGGCTGTGGGAATAACAGAGATGAGGAGGGTGGCCTCCAGCTCCTAATATAGCCTAAGAGCCACAAATTGTGGTGTTACTAGTGACATAATTCTTGTCGAGGCCTTGCTAAATTTGAGGTTGACAATTCTCCTTTAGGAGCTTCACAGTACTCAGAACTGTGCATACTGATTCGTGATCATATGAATACAGTATGGGTACCACTTGGGTGCAGAAATTTACTGTAGGTGAAGGTCCAGCTTGACCATTTCTGGGTTCCCTGTGAGATACACCTGGTTTGGATGGAGGTTGGTATCAAGTTCCAGTTACAACCAAAATATCTTTCTAAGGCTCTGCCTCCCCTCCCCAAAAGATACCAAGAGCCACAAGTGTGGGTCATGTCAGCACCCACGGGAGGAATCAGGTCAATTTCCCCCCAAGCCATGGTTAAAGCCCACTCATCTATGGATGAGAAAGTAATTTGATCACTTCAGTTAAGCGTGGCCTTATTAAACTTAATTAATAGGGTGGGGGGAGACGTTGGAGATTTTACCTTCAGAAGGGTAAGCCCTTCACAGCTTCCCACCCTAAAAAGCCAATTGGCCTTGTACTAGGGAGCCGGTTGTCACCTCCCTCCTCCCTGTTCCCCACCTGTCATCCAAGAATGTGGAGGAAATATCCACAAACTCTCCGTCAGTGTTATTCATAATAAAGTGCCTTTCAATTTCGTACAGTCAGCCTTCGCCTGGGTTCCAATGCCCTGTAGATGACTATATAAAAGTCAACTAAGAAGTTACCTATTCAGTACTAATTAGCATTATAAAGTCAGAGCCTACAGCTCAGGGCTAATCTGCTAGTAGTTTACTAGGACAGAAAGGACAGTCTTATCCAGATATGGTTTACCATAAGAAAAGTTAAGAAATCCCACTGAGACAGGTTTTTTCATTAGGCCCTAAAATTCAGGCAGAACTATAGAGCAGAAATAAATTTTATGCCTCAGCCCAGCCCTTTCTTTTTTATATTAACAACAGGGAGGAGATGTAGCCTCCCCTCCCCAGCCTGAACCTGTTTGCTCAGGTTTCAGTATTAGAGAGCATTGGGGCAGAACTTCTCGCCCTATCGTCCTGCCACTCCCACTGCCGCTGCCTGGCAACTAGCTGTTCTGGACCTATCACGTGTGTACCTGCAACTTTACTTCAAGATGATTTGGCGAGATTTGGTTCCCTTCCCCTGCTTCATAACTGAGTGTCAGAAATAGTAAAATTGAAACTTGAACAGAGCCTTGTCTTGGTTCTGTCTTTCTCTCGTGCCGCCTAGTCCCCCCACCCCTTTCTCTTCCAGGTTTCCAAGATGCCTTTCCAGACTAAAACCCAGACATGTGAGCTGCTGGCCGGACACAACACCAAGTAGCTTTGGTTTCTGTTTTAAGTTGTTGCACTTGCCATTAGCCATCTGGTTATCTCTGGTGTTGGCTGTTCTTGCTGTCTTTGACTGTTGCTTGTCCCTCCTGCAAGTCTGTGTGTTAGTACTCCTGGGAAACCAGTTCTCTCCAGGAGGAATTTGGGTATAGAAAACTGTGACACAGTTTCAGCTTGTGGGTGCAGACAGAAACCAGAAGGATCCTGTCCTCCACCGTTCCATGGTTCCTGTGTCCTGTTGGCTCTGGGTGGGTCCTTCTTGGACCAGGAATTTGAGCAAAACTGTTGGTCTTACCTGTGTTCACAGGTGTGTCAGTATTCCTGGGAGACCAGGTTTCTCCTGGCAGGATTTGGGTATGGAGTGCGGTGGCACAGGGTGAGCTCTGGAGTCTTCTTTTGTTTGGGATGGGAGACTTTTAATGACTGCTTCTATTTCCTAGGGCCTATAGGGTTATTTAAATACTTTACCTAATCTTGATTTAACTTTGATAAGTGATATCTATCTAGAAAGTCATCCATTTCAGTTAGACTTTTCAATTTTATGGAGTACAGGCTTTGTAGGTCTGGCCGAATGATTCTTTGAATTTCTTCAGTGTATGTTGTTTTGTCTCCCTTTTTATTTCTGACTTTGTTAATGTGGATACTGTCTCTTTGCCTCTTAGGTGGTTAGGCTAAGAATTTGTTTATTTTCGTTGAATTTTTCAAAGAACCAGCTTTTGTTTTCCTTGATTCTTTGTATTCTTTTCTTTGTTTCTAACTTATTGATTTCAGCCCTGTTTGATAATCTCTTACCAACTACTCCCTTTGGGTATGCTTGCTTCTCCTTTTTCCATGGAACTTTCAGGTGTATTTTTAAATTGCTAATATGAGAATTCTTTTCTTTATTTCTTCCTTGACTCAAGGATCATTGAGTAGAGAATTGTTCAGTTTCCACGAGTTTGTGGGCTTTCTGTTGTTTCTGTGGTTGAAGTCTAGATTTAATGCATGATAGTCTGATAGGATACTAGGAGTTATTTCAATGTTCTTGTATCTGTTCAGATACTATGTGGTCAGTTTTGGAAAAGATTCAATGAGATGCTAAGAAGAAGGTATATTTTTTTTGTGTTTGGGTGAGATGTTCTCTAGATATGTTTTAGGTCCATTTGATTCATAGCTTCTGTTAGTTTCATTATTTCTTTGCTTACTTTCTATCTCAATGGCCTATCCATTGTTGAGAGTGGGGACCTCTACCTATTTGATTGTATCTTACTGTATTTCCTTAAGGGAATTATTCATTTTTTCTTTAAAGGCCTCTATCATCTTCATAAGATTGAGTGAATGTCATTTTCTTGTGCTTTACTTGTGTTAGGATATCCAGGGTTGCTGTAGTAAGATAGCTATGCTCTGAAAATGGCATATTTCAGTTGATCTTGTTGGTTATGTTCTTATGCTGGCCTTTAGTCATCTGGTTGTCCCTGGATTTTATAGGTGTAGCAGGTATCAGGAGATTTGACCTAACCTGGATATTCCTGGTGCAGCAGGCCTCTGGTGGGTAGCCTTGGACTGAACTATGGAACTCATTGGGCAGGCTCAGAGCAGCTGGTTGTGCCCAAGGTGACATAGAGGGCAGGAGATTTGGGGCAGGATAAAGGGTCTATCCTGTATATTCCAAGTAGAGCAGGTCTGGGTGAGGCCAGTGGAGCAATGGCTGGACAATGGAGCTGGGGTTGGGGTTGGGCGGCACACAGCTCAAGGCAACTGGGTATGCACCAGAGGAGTCCACCTTGTATTTTGTTAAGAATGTGTTTGTACAGATTTTCATGGTTTGTTTCATTGGCATATAATATCAGAACAATTAAAAGATTATCAGTGGTTGTCATATTTAAATTATGAGATATCAAAGAATGTCCCTTGGGTGGACATTATAAAATTTATAATGCATTTATGGTTGTATGAGGGATATTTATATCATGTTGTGCACAATTATGACTCTGTTAAATATATAATGCTTTTGAGATTGTCCATGGGATAGTTATATAGGTACAATTATGACCTGGCTATTATTTCCATTTGGAAGGTAAGCATGACAAAGGGATATATGAATGTGTGTCTAGATGACAAGGGGTGGGCTTGTAATCGCTATTGTTGTTGTTAACCTCATCTGGAATCAACTAAAACTTTAGCAGGTCAGTACACCTTTGAGAGATAATAAATCAATCTCTTTGAGAAATAAAAGTCAATTGAAGATGGAAAGACCCACCTTTAATACAGATTTTTTTGAGGATCGAAGATACACCTAAAACTGGGTCAGACCTTGTTTTGGCAGCCTATACAAAAGACATGGAAGAAGGAAGTTCCCTCTAGAGAGCTTCCCCTTACTCTTGCTAGCAAGTCTATTCCTTCATGAGCATTAGGGCCTACTTTTTTTCTTATTAGATATTTTCTTCATTTACATTTCAAATGCTTTCCCAAAAGTCCCCTATACCCTGTTCATGCTCTGCTCGCCAACCTACCCACTTCTGCATGCTGGCCATAGCATTCCCCTGTACTGGGACATATGATCTTCACAAAACCAAGGGCCTCTCTTCTTATTGATGGCCAACTAGGCCATCGTCTGCTACATATGCAACTAGAGACACAGTTCTGGGAGGTACTGTTTAGTTCATATTGTTGATCCTCCTATAGGGTTGCAGACCCCTTTAGCCCCTTGCTTCCTTTCTCTAGCTCCTTCATTAGGGGCCCTGTTTTCCATCCAATGGGCCTACTTCTTTGGAATTCTGACATATACTGAAAAACAGCTAAGACATCCAACCTTGAGAACTGAACAATTAATTAATTCTTGGTATTTCTGTTAGTAGATTAGCTGAACTATACAGTCTGTAAGCCATTCTAATAAACAATTCACATACACGCTGTAAGGTTTTCTCTTCTAGAGAACCCCACCTAACACAATACCACAGAGGAATTTACATTTGATTTGGAATGGGTAAGAAGTAATGAAGGCATTTGGAAAGGAACTGGAATAGAAAAAATGTGTGATGCCACATAAGATGAGACAAAATGTCTAAACCAAAAGGACCAAGAACAGTTTCCTATGGAGAAAGAGCTCAGACTATCTAAGGTAACTTCAGTAGAAGAATCTAAGCTTGGAGATAGGGCTTTAGCCTGCTGGCAGTGAGTGGTAACTTGGTTACCGTGACACCATAGGTTCAATCCTTAGCACTTGAAGAACAAAAGAATATAACTCATAGGTTAAAAGACTAGTAACCAAAGGTTTTTATTGGAAGGTTAGATTGAAACATTTGTAATGAAAGATGAGACTTTCTTTTAATGTAGATTAACAATGGATCCTTTGGAGCTGGAGTTACGGATGGTTGTGAGCCACCATGTGGGTGCCATAAACCAAACCTAAGTCCTCAGAAGGAACAGCCTGTGCTTTAAACTGATGATTCATCTCTCCAGTCCCCTGATTTGTTATTTATATTTATTTGCTATTTATACATTTTTAGATTTATTTTATGTGTATAAATGTTCTGGCTGCATGTATGTCTGTTCATCATATATATGACTCATGCCTGAGGAGGTCAGAATAAGGTGTCAGACTTTCTGAAACTGGAGGTGTAGATGGTTGTGAGCTATCATGTGTATGCTGGAAACTGAATTCAGGTCATCTGTGAGGGCATCAAGTGCTCTTAAAACTGAGCTACCTCTCCAGACTCAAATTTTTGTATTTTTAAAAGGGACTATAATGAGCACATGTTCTGTGCTATAACTCTCCAGCTACTGGCTTCAAATTATACATACAAATGCAATATACATACAAATGTAATATGTATACATAGAGCACAAACCTAACAGGCACAAACAGAGGATGCCCCTGCAGTGGGGCTGTAGGAGACAGCGCAACACTCAGCTTGGCCAGTAGAGGGCAACCGTGCCTTTGCTACACTTGCAGTGTGAGTGCTCAACCAATTTCTTAAGCTTCATCATAGTCCAGGTGTCTACTGTGGTTAAGTTCTTTCTCTTTCAGACATAGATGAGCTTGACAGAGCTATGCATGCATAGATACAAAGGCCATGGTGTGGTTGTTGTGTCTGTCCCATTATCTCCAGAGTTTCAGTCCTTATCTTTTCAGTTGTATTTGACAGGCACTGTTCATGTCTTTATATATCTAATTACTGCCTAGTGGATGGATCAAACTGCATGAAACTAAGCTGAGTACCACAACCAGGTAGCATGGAATGTCAGACACATTGGAACTTCTCTGCACTATAGAGCTTATTTAGTCTTTTTGTTATTTACAAACAAATGTCTAACACTAGATTTATAGTGTATTTGAATATTGGATTTGGTTGATTCTTTTTAAATATCCATTTCAAGCAGGTCCATTCCCTATAGTCATCCCAAAACTATTTAAATTTTCTTTGCATCTAAATAAAATCAAAGTGATCATCTCTCCAGAAAACCAATTGTCAAGCTTACAAAGAAATTAATTCTGAATTGCTATTTATCAAATTAATTACAAGGGACAAAGTCAGTGATTGCCTTATCATCCACATAGAAGCATATAATAAGTCCATTTTAAGCATTTATTTTGCTGTGTTTTTAAACAATAATTTGTGTGTGTGTGTGTTCATGTGTGTGTATGTGTGTTTGCAGGTGCATGCAGAGGCCTGACAGGGCCCTTGGCTGACAGCTGATAGCTGCTTGACATAGCTGCTGGAAACTTCCGTTCATCTGGTCCTCTGGAAGCATTGTCTGGAGATAGTATTAGTGACTGAGGTGCCTCTCCAGCCCTAAGCACTTCTTTAGCATTCACTTTTAAAGTTTTCACATCCGTGGCTAAAGCATTTTTAGATTCTGTAATTTTAAACCACTAATCATGCTTCAGATAAAAAATAATTTACTCCTATTATCCGTAGGTTTGGTCTTTTCATTGTGTTCTGGATTTCTTGGATGTTTTGAGTTCAGATCTTTTTGCATTTTTCTTTTTCATTGATAGTTCTGTCCTATGGAATCTTCTGCACCTGAGATTCTCTCTTCCATCTCTTTTATTCTGTTTCTGATGCTCACATCTATGGTTCCTGATTTCTTTCCTAGGGTTTCTATCTCCAGAGTTGTCTCCCTTTGGGTTTTCTTCATTGTTTCTACTTCCATTTTTAGATCTTGGATGGTTTTGTTCAATTACATGGCCTGTTTGGTCGTGTTTTCCTGCAATTCTTTAAGGGATTTTTGTGTTTCTTCTACTTGTTTAGCAGTGGTGTTCTCCTGTAATTCCTTGAGGGACTTTTGTACTTCCTTTTTAAGGGCTTCTACCTCTTTAGCACTGTTCTCTTGTATTTCTTTAAGTGAGTTATTAATGCCCTTCTTTAAATCTTCTACCACCATCATGAGATATGATTTTAAATCCATGTCTTGCTTTTCGGGTGTGCTGGGGTATCTGGGACTTGTGGTGGACATACTGGGTTCTGATGATGCCCAGTGTTCTTGGTTTCTGTTAGTTAGATTCTTACCTTTGCCTTACGCCATCTGGAAATCTCTGGTGTTAATGATCAAGCTGTCTCTGGTTGGAGCTTGATCCTTCTGTGATTCTGTTAGCCTCTGTCAGCACTCCTGGGAGTCCAACTCTCACCTGAGTTCCGATGGTCAGAGTACTCTCTGCAGGCAAGCTCTTCCCTTGCAGGGCAGGTGTCTAGCAGTTTGGAGCACTGATACTCCTTCTGAGTTCTGGGGTCAGAACCCTCCCTGTAGGCCAACTCTCCTCTGGCAAGGAATGTGCCCAGGGGTCTGGGTCTCAGCTCTGCCTCCTGGCTGAGGATGAAGGCCTGAGGGGACCTTTACAAAAAGCTCTGTTGCCTCTATCGGCCATGTGCTCTCAGGTGATCAGGAGTTCCTGGGTGTGCTAGGGGTCCTGTTGTGTGGAGAGTCCTCTGGTGCCCTAGATGCCCTTTGCCATGTTCACTCTGAAGATGGTGGGGCTGGCCCTGATCTGAATGGATCCCAGCCTCTGGTCTGGCGGGGTTCTTTAGCCCCTGTTCCTGCAGGTACAAGACCCTCCACGATTCTTTGGAGCTGATGTTGTGTTTCACTCACCCGTTTTCCCGAAGTGATTCCGAGTTCCTGCAGCATGGAGAGCACTCTGGAGCCCTT
Source organism: Mus musculus (assembly GCF_000001635.26). Lineage (NCBI taxonomy): Eukaryota > Metazoa > Chordata > Mammalia > Rodentia > Muridae > Mus > Mus musculus. The sequence continues at coordinate 60,026,737 of NC_000070.6, forward strand.
AGCAGCCTCTGCTGGGCTCAGAAGGAATATTGCTGGGAGTGGCCTCAACCAGAACAGATCCCCGCCTCTGGTCTGGCAGGGTTACTCCGTCCCTTTTCCTGATGGCACAATACCCACTGCGATTCTTTGGAGCTAATGTTGTGTTCCACTCACCCGTGATCCCGAGGTGATCCTGAGGTTCTGAGGTGTGGAGAACACTCTGGAGCCCTTAGTGGCCTCTGCTGGGCTCAGAAGAAAGATGGCTGGAGTGGATAAGAATGGATTGATTTGCATTCTTCTACATGCTAACTGCCAGTTGAACCAGCACCATTTGTTGAAATTGCTGTCTTTTCCACTGGATGGTTTATTTCCTTTGTCAAAGATCACATGACCATAGATGTGTGGGTTCATTTCTGGAATGATAAACGTAATCCACTACATAAACAAACACAAAAATCCCTTAAAGAATTACAGGAAAACACGACCAAACGGGATGAAATTGAACAAAACCATCCAAGATCTAAAAATGGAAGTAGAAACAATGAAGAAAACACAAAGGGAGACAACTCTGGAGATAGAAGCCCTAGGAAAGAAATCAGGAACCATAGATGTGAGCATCAGCAACAGAATACAAGAGATGGAAGTGAGAATCTCAGGTACAGAAAATTCCATAGGACACAACTATCAAAGAACAAGACCCTCTACGATTCTTTGGAGCTGATATTGCGTTCCACTCACCCGTTTTCCGGAAGTGATCTGGAGGTCCTTCGGCATGGAGAACACTCTGGAGACCTTAGCAGCCTCTGCTGGCCTCAGAAGGAATAGTGCTGGGAGTGGCCTCAACCAGAATGGATCCCAGCCTCTGGTCTGGTGGGGTTCCTCCGTCCCTGTTCCTGCTGGCACAAGACCCTCTTCAATTCTTTGGAGCTGATGTTGCATTCCACTCACCCGTGATCCTGAGGTGATACTGAGGTTCTGAGGTTTGGAGAGCACTCTGCAGCCCTTAGCGGCCTCCCTTGGGCTCAGAAGTAAGATGGCTGGAGTGGATAAGAATGGACTAATTTGCATTCTTCTACATGCTAACTGCCAGTTGAACCAGCACCATTTGTTGAAAATGCTGTCTTTTCCACTGGATGGTTTATCTCCTTTGTCAAAGATCAAGTGACCATAGATGTGTGGGTTCATTTCTGGAATGATAAACGTAATCCACTATATAAACAAAGTCAAAGACAAAAATCACATGAACATCTCATTAGATGCTGAGAAAGCATTTGACAAAATCCAACACCCCTTCATGATAAAAGTCTTAGAAAGATCAGGAATTCCAGGCCCATACCTAAACATAATAAAAGCAATATACAGCAAACCAGTAGCCAATATCAAAGTAAATGGTGAGAAGCTTGAAGCAATCCCACTAAAATCAGGGACTAGACAAGGCTGTCCACTCTCTCCCTACCTATTAAACATTGTACTTGAAGTCCTAGCCAGAGCAATTAGACAACAAAAGGAGATCAAGGGGATACAAATTGGAAAGGAAGAAGTCAAATTATCACTTTTTGCAGATGATATGATAGTATATATACATGGCCATAAAAATTCCACCAGAGAACTCCTAAGCCTGATAAACAGCTTCAGTGAAGTAGCTGGATATAAAATTAACTCAAACAAGTCAATGGCCTTTCTGTACACAAAGGACAAACAGGCTGAGAAAGAAATTAGGGAAACAACACCCTTCACAATAGTCACAAATAATATAAAATACCTTGGTGTGACTCTAACTAAAGAAGTGAAAGATCTGTATGACAAGAACTTCAAGTCTCCGAAGAAAGAAATTGAAGAAGTTGTCAGAAGTTGAAAAGATCTCCCATGCTCATGGATTGGCAGGATTAATATAGTAAAAATGGCTATTCTCCCAAAAACAATCCACAGATTCAATGCAATCCCCATGAAAAGTCCAACTCAATTCTTCAATGAGTTAGAAAGGGCAATTTGCAAATTCATCAGGAATAACAAAAAGTCTAGGATAGCAAAAACTATTCTCAACAATAAAAGAACGTCTGGGGGGGAATCGCCATGCTGACCTCAAGCTGTACTACAGAGCAATTGTGATAAAAACTGCACTGTACTGGTACAGTGACAGATAGGTAAATCAATGGATGAGAATTGAAGACCCAGAAATGAACCCACACACCTATGGTCACCTGATCTTTGACAAAGGAGTTAAAACCATCCAGTGAAAAACGACATCATTTTCAACAAATAGTGCTGGCACAACTGGCAGTTATCATGTAGAAGAATGCAAATTGATCCATTCTTATCACCTTGTACAGAGCTCACGTCTAAGTGGATCAAAGACCTCCACATAGAACCAGAGACACTGAAATTTATAGACGAGAAAGTGGGGAAATGCCTCAAAGACTTGGGCACAGGAGAAAAATTCCTAAACAGAACAGCAGTGCCTTGTGCTGTAAGATCAAGAATTGACAAATGGGACCTCATAAAATTGCAAAGCTTCTGTAGGGCAATAGATACTATCAATAAGACAAAAATGCCACCAACAGATTGGGAAAGAATTTTTTCCAACCTAAATCTGATAGGGGACTAATATCCAATATATACAAAGAGCTCAAGAAGCTGAACTGCAGAAATTCAAATAACCATACTAAAATGGGGTACAGAGCTAAATAAAGAATTCTCAACTGAGGAATACCGAAGGACTGAGAAGCACTTGAAAAAATGTTTAACATCCTTAATCAGCAGGTGCCATGGCACTCCGGTGGAGTCAGCCTGTCAGGCAGAAATGCCTAAAAGTTGTTCACGAGGAAAAGAATTTCAAGGAGGCTCTCCTCATGGGGTCTGACGAAAGCCAGCTCTCCAGTTGGGTCATTTTGACAGGCGAAAGCCTGGAAGCTGCCCACGAGGAAAAGAGTTCCACGGAAATTCCCTCCTGGAGTTTAGCGTTTCCCCTAACCCATAAAATTAATTTTCCGCTCCCGCTTTAGTCTAGTGTATGGATCCATGTACTCTCTATTTAGTATTATTTTATTGTAAATGCCTTTTTAAGATTGTATTCTGAATTAGCAAAAGCCTCTCCCAGTGTTCCAAGATCCCAGATAGCAGCAAGGAGTTTAACCTATTCAGTAACTAATTAAGCATCACAATAAATCAGAGCCATTATCTGTCGTAAGAGCCTGGGAGTAAGAGCCTGGGAGTCTCACTGAGATAGAAATCTTTTCCTACAGGCTACATTCCGTGCCAAGAGCAAGTTGATATACTATCCTGATAAAGGGGGAACTCTCTAGACAGGATAAAGTTTTACAAGACCTAAGAATTTAGAGCTCCGTGATAACACATTACTCTTGAGTCCTGTCAAGAGTTAACAACCCCCTGGTGCTATTAACACTAAAGTGTGAAATTCTTGCCTGGCATTAGGCTGATCCTAGGCAGGGCTTGTTATCCCTAATGTAAACATTTAATTAGTCCCTGCAAATTCCTTTCTGCTGTAACTGGTGAATTTCAGTGTATCTTGTGATTTGTAGCTCCTGATAATTCGCTGTAATATGCTCAACCAGAAGATTACATTCAGATCCAACACCTCTCTTGTGTGTGCATCTGTTTGTCAAATCCTACACTTTGCCCATCTGTTCCACGCAGACACAGGGGCCCAGAGGGTCTGTGGCAAGCAGGTAAATGCAAATCAAAACCACCCTAGATTCCACCTCACACCAGTCAGAATGGCTAAGATCAAAAATTTTGGTGACAGCAGATGCTGGCGAGGATGTGGAGAGAGAGGAATACTCCTCCATTGATGGTGGGATTGCAAGCTGGTACAACCACTCTGGAAATCAGTCTGGCGGTTCCTCAGAAAATTGGACATAGTATTACTGGAGGATCCCGCAATACCTCTCCTGGGCATATATCCAGAAGATGTTTTAACTGGTAAGAAGGACACATGCTCCACTATGTTCATAGCAGCCTTATTTGTAATAGCCAAAACCTGGAAAGAACCCAGATGCCCCTCAACAGAGGAATGGATACAGGATATGTGGTACATTTACACAATGGAGTACAACTCAGCTATTAAAAAGAATGAATCTATGAAATTCCTAGGCAAATGTATGGACCTGGAGGGTATCATCCTGAGTGAGGTAACTGAATTACAAAAAAAACTCATATGATATGTACTCACTGATAAGGGAATATTAGCCCAGAAACTTACAATACCCAAGATACAAGTTGCAAAACACACGAAACTCAAGAAGAATGATAATCAAAGTGTGGTCACTTTGCCCCTTCTTAGAATTGGGAACAAAACACCAATGGAAGGAGTTACAGAGACAAAGTTTGGAGCTGAGATGAAAGAATGGACTGCCGCACCCAGGGATCCATCCCATAATCAGCCTCCAAACACTGACAACATTGCATACACCAGCAAGATCTTGCTAAAAGAACCCTGATATAGCTGTCTCTTGTGAGGCTATGCAGGTGCCTGGCAAACACAGAAGTTGATGCTCACAGTCAGCTATTGGATGGAATACAGGGCCCTCAATGGAAGAGCTAGAGAAAGTACCCAAGAGCTAAAGGGGTCTGCAAACCTATAGGTGTAACAACAATATGAACTAACCAGTACCCCCAGAGCTCGTGTCTCTAGCTGCATATGTAGCAAAAGATGTCCCAGTTGGCCATCATTGGGAAGAGAGGCCCCTTGGTCTTGCGAACGTTATATGCCTCAGTACAGGGGAACACCAGGGCCAAGAAGTGGGAGTTGGTGGGTAGGGCAGTGGAAGGGGGGAGGGTATGGGGGACTTTTGGGATAGCACTTGAAATGTAAAATAGAAAATACCTAATTAAAAAAATTCAGGTGACAGGAGATGGTGGCAAAGATGTGGAGAAAGAGGAACACTCCTCCATTGCTGGTGTGATTGCAAGCTTGTACAAACACTCTGGAAATCAGTCTGGCAGTTCTTCAGAAAACTGGACATAGTACTACTGGTAGATCCAGCTATACCACTCCTGGGCATATACCCAGAAGATGTTCCAACTGGTAATAAGGACACATGCTCCCCTATGTTCATAGCAGCCCTATTTATAATAGCCAGAAGCTGGAAAGAACCCAGATGTCCCTCAACAGAGGAATGGATACAGAAAACGTGGTACATTTACACAATGGAGTACTACTCAACTATTAAAAACAATGAATTTATGAAATTCTTGGGAAAATGAAAGTATCTGGAGGATATTATTCTGAGAAAGGTAATCCAATCATAAAAGAAGGCACTAGATATGCATTCACTGATAAGTGGATATTAGCCCAGAAACATAGAACACCCAAGATACAACTTCTAAAACACAAGAAAATCAAGAAGGAAGACCAACTCATGGATACTTCATACCTCCCTAGATTAGGGAATAAAATATCCATAGAAGGAGTTGCAGAGACAAAGTTTAGAGCTAAGACGAAAGGATGGACCATCCAGAGACTGCCCCAACACTATTGCATACACCGGCAAGATTTTGCTGAAAGGACCCTGATATATTCGTCTCCTGTGAGGCTTTGCCAGTGCCTGGCAAATACAGAAGTGGATGCTCACAGTCATCTATAGGTTGGAACACAGGGCACCAAATGTAGGAGCTAGAGAATGTACCCAAGAGCTGAAGGTGTTTGCAACATTATTGGTCTAACAACAATATGAACTAATCAGGACCCCCAGAACTCGTGTTTATAGCTGCATATGTAGCAGAAGATGGCCTAGTTGGCCATCATTGGGAAGAGAGGCCTCTTGGTATTGCAAACTTTATATGCACCAGTACAGGGGAAAGCCAGGGTCAAGAAGTGGGAGTGAGTGGGTAGGGGAGCAGGGTGGTGGGGAGAACATAGGGGACTTTTGGGATAGCATTTGAAATGTAAATGAAGAAAATATCTATTAAAACAAGAAGTATAAAAAAAGAAACTAAAAAAGAATTTACATCCATAGAAGATTCTCCAGTGTTGTGGTGAACTGTATCAACTGCCAGCACAGTCATTTTACATCTATAAAATGGCATTTATATATGGTTCCATTCAATGCATGTCAACGGGGAAGTCCTGAGCATAATATATAAAGCTATTTGCAGCATGACAAACAGAAAATTATGAGTAATTATCCCGAGCTTTTGTCCCCACCGGCAAGAACACACTCAGGACAACCGGAATCTTCTGCGGCAAAAGCTTTATTGCTTACTTCTTCAGGAGCAAGAGGAGAAGAGGGGCGAATGGCAAAACCCTGTCCCTTTTATGGAGGATTGTCCTCTGCCTCGGACGTGTCGCTCCCTGATTGGCTGCAGCCCATCGACCGAGTTGTTGTAATGGGGAAGGCAGAGCACATGGAGTGGAAAATTACCCCGGCACATGCGCAGATTATTTGTTTACTACTTAGAACACAGGATGTTGGCGCCATCTTGTAATGGCGAATGTGAGGGCGGCTCCTCACATCTCCCCTTTTTCTTTTATTTAAGAGCAATATGCCACCCATTCTAATGAGAGTGGAGATAGAGGTCAAATCCCCAGTGTGCAGGTAAAGGAGCCGTACACAAAACCTCCTTCTAGGCTCATCACCGGGAGGGGTCCTGGTCTGTTCCTGTGTCCTTTTTCCTGGGGGAAGGACACTTGGACACTCAACCTTCTTGAAAGATGACATGTCTCCCTAGAATAGGCTCATATATGCCGCAGAGCCCTTCTACTGCAATGCTTAGCCGTGCAACTCTCTCGGGCGGCTGAAGCACACTCACTCTATCCCGTGCAATGAGACCAGTCTCGTGGGAAGCAAGAGCTGAGCGACCAGCGACCTATTGCTTAAGCATAGATAACCATATATCAGGGGAAGCACCATGTTCTAGTGCTGCAAGCGCCTGGGCAATAACCACCTTTTCTCTCCTAGTTTGGGCCTTAAGCCTACAGACCAATCAGAGAAGCAACACTAATCCACAGCAAAGTATAGCTCCAAATAATCCCACCCCCATCCATTCTTTAAAGAAGGAAAATGTTGAGGAGATAATCCTTTGGTCAGGGACAGGTCCAAGTACGTGGAGTTGACCTGAATGATGGCAAGTCTCAATTTTCGAAGGGTCTGTTCAAATTTAGCCGTCCAATTCTGTATCTCCCAACGCTGCTCTCCCTTTGTTGTTGTCGCCCTGGACATCACCAAGACGAGGGACATCAGTATTTCCTTGGTCAATCTGGATTTTTCGGGTGAGTCTTCCTGGTATCCAAAATGGGTTGTCTTCATTCTGTGGAAAAACACAAACAGCTCCCCTGGATCTTATTAAAATAGGATCTAGTCCTTTCCATTTGTTACTTAAAACATCTTTCCATTTAACCGTCTCTTTAGGCCTAGCTGGCTCTGAACAATGACGTTAAGCCGCAGTATGGCCATGAGCATCAAGATTTAAAAAATTGAGTGTAAAGAGTGCCCTAGACACAGACACTCTTGGTACTTGGGGTAGAGCCTCCTCGACTCCCCCTTTCTGTTTTATTAGATAGGATTTGAGGGTGCGATGTGCACAATCAACAATACCCTGTCCTTGAGGGTTGTATGGAAGTCCAGTCAGGTGGGTCACATCCATCTGACGGCAGAACTGCTGGAATTTTTGAGATGTATAAGCTGGTCCATTATCAGTCTTAAGGAGTTTGGGTTTCCCCCAAGCACTCCATGCCTCAAGGCAATGTTGAATCACATGTGAGGCCTTTTCTCCGGTTAAAGGAGAGGCAAACATAATGCCAGAGCATGTGTCAATGGACACATGGAGATATTGAAGTTTTCCAGAGGAAGAAACACGTGTAACATCCATTTGCCAGACCTGTAGAGGTCGAATACCGCGTGGGTTAATTCCCACATGAGGAACTGGCAAGAACTCACAGCAGCTTTGACATTGAGTAACAATGTCACGGGCTTCCTTTCTGGTCAAGGAGAAACAACGGCGTAATGTTTCAGCCGTCACATGAAAATTGTTATGAAAATTTCTTGCAGCCTCTACCGGGGATGATAGGGCAGCAGCCACCACTTTAGTGGCCTTATCTGCCAAATCATTTTCCAGAGCCATGGGGCCAGGTAGGCCTGAATGGGCTCTAACATGAGTAATATAAACAGGAAATCTTCTAGATAACAAAACTAATTGTATCTGCTGAAAAATATTGGCAACTTTACTGGAAGGCTTAATCACTCCAGCCACTTCTAAAAGATTTACTGCATTAACCACATAACAGGAATCTGACACAATATTAAGGGGTTCTAAAAAGGTTTTTAAAACTTCTATAACCACTAAACATTCTACCAATTGAGGTGAATTTTCATTATATTGTTTGGATACTACTTTACCATTAGCCACATAGGCACTTATGCCAGTTTTTGATCCATCAGTATATACCACAACCCCATTTTTAAGTGGGTTTCTTACTGTTATTTGTGGAAACACAACAGATTGATTTTGGGCAAACTGTAAAATTGGATGTTTTAGATAATGGTTATCTATTTGTCCTGAAAAGGAGGTAACTAAAACTGCCCAATCATTATATGTGACTGCCAAGGTTTGAACCTGTGCAGTGGTATAATGTACAATTAAAAGATAGTGACTTCGTCCAAAATGGGTGATTGCTGCTTTTAGGCCTTTAAGGGCAAGCTGTGCAATTGCACCAGGATACCAATCTATTATTTTAGCTGGGGATACATTTGGATGGATCCACAACAATGGCCCATTCTGCCACAAAACTGCGGTTGGCAATTGTGCTGTCTTAAAGACACACAAACTAAAAGGCTGCGAATCCTCAATACGTTGTAATTGTGCATTCTGTAAGGCATTTTCCACCTTTTGTAAGGCCTGGTTAGCAGCTAGAGTAAGAGCCCTAGGGGAGGAGATATGAGAATATCCTTCTAAAATATCAAACAAAGGCCTTAACTCAGCGGAAGGAATCTTCAAAAAAGGTCTGAGCCAATTAATATCTCCCAACATCTTCTGAAAATCATTTAAGGTATGGAGGTGATCTCTTCTTATCTCTACCTTTTGGGGCACAATCTTATTTGGGGACACCACAGAGCCCAAAAATTGTCCTGTATCAGAAATTTGGACCTTTTCTATGGCTATCTGTAAAACCCACTGACTTAAAGTTTTAAGTAGAAAAGGATATGCCTTTTGTAGCTTGGTAAGGTTTTTATGGCACAGGAGGATGTCATCCATGTAATGGAGCAAAATTAAAGAGGGGAATTGTTCCCTCACTGGCAAAAAAGCTTCTTGCACATAAAGTTGGCACATTGTAGGACTATTGGACATTCCCTGTGGTAAGACCTTCCATTGATACCTCTTATCAGGTTCCATGTGATTAATAGAGGGGATGGTAAAGGCAAATCTGGGCCTATCCCTTGGACACAAAGGTCTAGAAAAGGAACAATCTTTAATATCTATAATAATTAAATTCAAGCCACGTGGTAAGGCGGAAAGTACAGGGAGACCCCTCTGTACCAGGCCAAATAAGTTCATTTGCTCATTAATGGCTCTGAGGTCATGGAGCAGTCTCCACTTTCCTGAATTTTTCTTAATTACAAAAATTGGAGTATTCCAAGGTGAGGTAGATGGTTCAATATGGATGGCCTAGTTTTAATTGTTCCTTTACCAGTTGAGTCACAGCTTCCAGTTTTTCAGAGGATAGGGGCCACTGAGGAACTCATACTGGATCCCCTGTTTTTTATGGTATGGGTCGTGCTGCCCCAATGGCCCCTAGAAAAAAACCCAGACCCTGTCTGTCTTGGTTTCCATTAGGTGAGATGGGCTCTATCCTTCCTTGCTCTTGACGTCCTAACCCTTCTCCTTCTTTATAACCCATCTTTGCCATGATATTTTTTGCTTTAGCTGAATACCCTCTTGATGGGGCATTCTCATTGGACAAAATAAGGCCCAAATGCTGCATAATATCCCTTCCCCAGAGGTTAACCGGGAGTGGGAGCACATAAGGTATGAATTTCCCTTGCTGCCACTCGGAGGATTCCCATGTCAAGGCAACGGAGCCTATAGTGGGACACGATTGATATCCTAGGCCCTGTAATGAATGAGATGACTCTGTGGTGGGCCATGCTTTGGGCCACCAATGTGTAGAGATTATACTTTTATCTGCTCTGGTATAAAGGATGCCTTCAAACTCTTTTCCGTTGATCTTAAGGCAGAGCTTAGGTCTATCATTCAAAGATACAACCAAATAGGCAGAATCATTTCCGGAGGAGCCCATTTTCTTTATCTCAGGTCCTGCAGATTTCTCCCTGGTATTATCAGGGAGGAGCAGCAGCTGAGCTATCCTATCTCCTTTGCTAATAGAAAAAAAAAAAACGCCCTTAGGGCTTGAGCACAGGACCTGTATTTCAGGGGAATGTTGACAATCCATAACTCCAGGGTGGAGTACTAAGCCCTGCAAGGTGAGTGAACCCCGGCCGAGAATAAGGCCCAAGGTTCCAGGGGGCAAGGATGGTATAGGCTCCACCAGCACCGGCTGAATACTCATTTGAGGCATTAGTAGGAAGTCGGAGGCGGCACGCAGGTCCACCCTTGTGGGTCTTCCTGGGTCGCCTCTCTGACTGCTTCCTGGGTCCTGACAAACCGATTCCCATATCTTTGAGGGCCCTGGGACCGAGGGCCCGATGGCCCGTTTTTTTGACACATCAGCTGGTTGGTTATCAGGCGGGGAAAGGAGTCTGCCCTTTTTATCCCTCACAGAGTGACACTGGTCAGCTCTATGATAGCCCTTGCCACACTTAGAGCAAAGAGTGAGGGTCCCCCCCCCTTTTGTCTGGAGCTCTGCAATCTTTCTTAAGAGGCCCAAGCTTCCCGCAGTTAAAACATGTCCTCCGATCATTTCTGCCAATGGAGCGTTTTTGGGATTGGAGGATGGTGGCCGTGGCCGCTAAGCCTACATTGGTGAGAGGTCCCCCGAGCTCCTGACAAACCCTGAGCCAGTCTTGTAAGCCTTTGTTCTTTCTTGGGGCTATGGCCGCTCGGCACTCCTGTGTGGCTTGCTCATAAACGAGCTGTTCTACCAGAGGTGCGGCTTGCTCTGAATCTCCAAAAATACGCCCTGCTGCCTCTGTCATTCTGGCCACAAAATCTGAGAAGGACTCCTGTGCACCTTGAGTAATCTTGGTCAAATGCCCACTTGCCTCTCCCTTCTGAGGTAGTGCTTTCCACGCCTTAACAGCGGCAGCTGGGATCTGAGCATATGCTCCCCAATGATAATTTGTCTGGTTAGCAGCGTGTTGTCCCTGACCTGTAAGTAATTCAAAAGTCCATGTTCTTTGATCCCCTTCCATGGTGGCATTGGCCCTTGCCTGCGTCTGGCAGGAGTCCTGCCACAAGGCTTTTGACTCAAGATACATTCCCATACTGGGGGCTACAGCTTTTACTACAGTCTGCCAATCACCAGGAGTCATAGCGTGATTCGCAAGCCTTTCGACTTGTGCTATAGTGAAATTAGCACTGACTCCATAGTTACGGACCGACTTGGCAAGCTCTTTAATCTGTATATACTCTACTGGAGCGTGAACACGCCCTCCCTCGGCTCCTTCAAAAACCGGAAATGCCTGTTGTATTTTCCTTTGTTCCTCCTTTGGAATGAATGAGTCTGCGCATTGCCTCTCTGCCCATTGCCTCTCTGCACAGGGCTGACGCACTACGCAGGGCGGGGGCTCCGCATAGGGCGGAGGTGCACTATGACCTTGAAGCTGACTGCCCGGAGGCCGAGCAGCAAGCTGGCCTTCGCCAGCCGCTTTTGGCTTTTTTCTTGACTGATTAGCTCACATTTTATCTGGCTGGTACGTTACTCTCTCATAACAAGCTGCTTCCTCCTCCAAGTCTGTTTCCTCAGAGAGGCTAATTTCTTCATCTGATTCAGAGCTACTAAGAGCTAGCTCCTTAAACTCATCTTTTTTCTCCTCTTTCCTTCCAATCTCTTCACAGGTATTCTTCCCTGACATTAACTTTTCCTCGGGTTCAAGACCTGTGGAAAGGCCTGTATACTTATTTGGTGCACCATGTTTCCTCTTTGCTCCTACTCTCTCTCCCCGCTTTACTTCTGATAGACTGTCTTGAATTTCGTTCAGAATTCTCTGCCCTGCCTTAACCACTTGTTGACATGTGAAAAGGAACAAAAGGGCTTCTAACACTAGAGAAAGTTCAAGGCCATACATACCTCGTAAAGCTGTAATGTGTCCCGCAGTTCTGGTTCCGCCTTGCGAACGAGGGATCTCCCTTGCGCCGGTGTGATGGTAGTTCCCGGATTTCGGCACCACTTATCCTGAGCTTTTGTCCCCACCAGCAAGAACATGCTCAGGACAACCAGAATCTCCTGCGGCAAAAGCTTTATTGCTTACTTCTTCAGGAGCAAGAGGAGAAGAGGGGCGAATGGCAAAACCCCGTCCCTTTTATGGAGGATTGTCCTTCGCCTCGGACGTGTCGCTCCCTGATTGGCTGCAGCCCATCGACCGAGTTGTCGTCACGGGGAAGGCAGAGCACATGGAGTGGAAATCTACCCCAGCACATGCGCAGTATATTTGTTTACTACTTAGAACACAGGATGTCGGCGCCATCTTGTAATGGCAAATGTGAGGGTGGCTCAACACAAGTAATGAAGAAAGAAGACGAAAAGAAAGACAGAAGCCAGATGTGCCTACATCACAAAGGTTTAAAACAGCATCTTTATGTGTGTATCATAGTGGCAACTCTCATGTATCCAGCATCTGTATATATCAGTCAACAGTACATCAGATGCCTTCATACCCACTTGTACATAGGGATATAGACATCAGGTTTCAAAATATTGGCCAGAGGCGTTATTTTGATTGTTTCTCATGTAGAGTTGTTTTTGTTTTGTCTCCCCCACCCCCAGTATTAGTAAATTTCCTGGGCAATTTTTATTTTTGTTTTTGTTTCAACTTGACACAGGCTAGAGTTATTTGGAAAGAGGCACCCTCAAGTGTGAAAATGCCTCTATAAAACTGATTAAGGAGGGCCCAGCAAACAGTAAAGAATATCCCTCCATGGCCTCTGTATCAGCTCCTGCTTCCTGACCTGCCTGAGTTCCAGTCCTGACTTCCTTCAGTGATGAACAACAGTATGAAAGTGTAAGCTGAACAAACCCTTTCCTCCACAACTTGCTTCTTGGTCATGATGTTTGTACAGGAATAGAAACCCTGACTAAGACAATGTGTATGCTGGAAACTGAATTCAGGTCATCTCTGAGGGCATCAAGTGCTCTTACCACTGAGCTACCTCTCCAGGATCAACTTTACTATTTTTTAAAAAGGATCATAATGAGGACATGTTCGTGCTCTAACTCTCCAGCTAGTGGCTTCAAATTATACATACAAATGTAATATGTATACATAGAGCACAAACCTAAGGAGACCTAACAAGGCACAAAAGAAAGGAAGACCCAGGAGTGTGGCTGTAGGAGACAGAGCAAAACTAAGCTTGGCCAGTAAGGGGAAACCGTGCCCCTAGCTGCACTTGCACTGTGAATGCTCAACACCAATTTCTTGAGCTTCATCAGAGTCCAGGTGTTTACTGCGGTGAAGTTCTTACTCTTTCAGACATAGATGAGCTTAACAGAGCTATGCATGCGTAGTTACAGAGGCCATTGCACGGTTGCTGGGTCTCTCCTATTATCTCCAGATTTCAGTCCTTGTCAGTAGTATTTGACAGGAACCATTCATGTCTTTATATATCTAATTAAAATTTCCTGCCTATTGTATGGGTTAAACTGCATGAAACTAAGCTGAGCACCATAACCAATTAGCATGGAATGTCAGACACATTGGCACTTTTCTGCACTACCAATCTTATTTAGTTATTTTGTTATTTATAAACAAATGTCTGATACTGGATTTATAGTTTATTTGAATATTGGATTTGTTTGATTCTCTTTAAATATCTATGTCAAGCAGGTCCATTCCCTATAGTCATTCAAAAACTATTTAAATTTTCTTTGCATCTAAATAAAATAAAAAAGATCATCTCTTCAGAAAACCAATTGTCAAACTTACAAAGAAATTAATTCTGAATTGCTGTTTACCAAATTAATTACAAGGGATAAAGCCGTATCATCCACATAGAAACATATAATAAGCCCATTTTTGGTTGCGAGCCTAGCCTTTAATGGCTGAGCCATCTCTCTGTGCCTGGACCACTACTAGCGAGAACAATAGCTCGGGACATAATGGCGCCGAAACCCGGGAACGCCTCACCATCGCTGGGCGCCAAGGGGGCCCCCCACTCGTGGGGAAGGATCCAGAACTGCAGGACTTGAAGGTAAGCTCTGAGAGACATGTGCAGCATGTCAGAAACAGAGCGGGGTAAAAGATTAAGAGCTCAGAGAAAATAATTAAGAAATAAGGCCCTTCCAAAGACCTTGGATCCGAGGAACTGAGAGAATTGGGGAAAGTACGCCCCTGAGAGAGGATAAGGAAAAGAAGGAGAAAGCCCAAAAAAGACAAGAGTAGCTGGACACAAAAGTCAGCTCACTGCGCGGTCTCCGGGCCCTCGACTTCTGGGTCCTAGTGCACCTCTGCCCTATGCGGAGAGGTACCATTCAGAGCCCCTCGAGCCAGCTGCCACTCCTGCGGACGTGGGGGAAGAGTGCTGAAAAGAGGGTGGACGGACCTGGGTCCCCCAGCCCCTCCTCGACTTCGCAATGGCTACCAGCCCCACCGACCCCTTGGGGGTGGTGGGGACAAAAGAAGAAATAGCTGTAATGTGGGGGAGGGAGCAGCGAAAGCTTCACACATCCTTTATTACATTTTATGCTAGCGGCGAGTGTGGGCGGCCTCTGAGACAGGACTGGCGGGAGGGAAGTGCCCGACTGGCTTCCTAGAGCAGCCACACTTCATTTGGCTCCTCTCAGAGTCTGCGCACGCTGCCGCCTCCAAGGGCTCGAGCCAAGCCAGGCGGGCGGTTAGTGCAGCAAGCACCGGGGGTCTGTCAAGTGGTTAAGTCGCAGCCTCTGCCACCTTCCCCCTTCCCTGCCAGTGTTTGTGGTTATTAACTGCTTTCACTGTGGGGCGCGTGGGCTGGGCGCGCGGGTGGGTCTGGCAGCAGCCTGGGCGCACTTTAAGATATCTGTGTTCCTTTGAGACACCAAATTATATTCTCTGTCTGTCTATTGTCTATTTGTTGGTGCACCAAACTGTCCTTAGGTCTGTCAATTCATGTTTGTCTTTGTTTTGTTGTATGAATGATGATTGTCCTGTGTTTTATGTTGAAAAATAAAGCTTTATCTGCTGGCTGTCTCAATTTACACAGCAAAAAGCCCTGTGGCTGGGAGTCAGCTACAGCTCTTAAAGGGGCAGGCAGCCTTTTGCTTGTAACAGAAAGTTAGCTTAAAATTGGGAACTCGGGTTGGAGTCATTCTAAACAACAAGAAACAGGTCATGTGCATTAACAGTGTACAAAGGTTAGAAAGATTAGGTTTAAAAAGAAATTACCAGACATTTGCTCAAAATGTGGGAAATGAAGACATTGGGTAAATAAATGCAGATCAACCAGAGTGGTAACAGGAAGGCCAATACCTCAGTTTAAAGTACAACAGCCAAAAAACCCAAATGTATGGGGCACTTCAGACCACAGTGTCCATGAGGCCACCCAAAGACCTAGGAGAGAAGTCCCTTACAGTGGGCCTACTAGTAGTTGGGTAGGTCCTCTTCTGCCTTGAAATACATCCCAGAGTTATAGACTCAGATTATGAGGAACAAGTTAAGATTATGTGTTCTGCACCCCGAGGTATTGTGGAGATTTGGATAATCGTCCCACTTTACAATTACAAATAAAAAGAAAAACCTTTCAAGGTATATAGATACAGGAGCTAATAAAAGCATTGTATCCAGTAAGTGGTGGCCTGTTAATCAATCATCACATAGCTTATAAGGATTAGGATATGAGGCTACCCCAACTATAAGTGCAACATCCTTACAATGAAAAGATATAGAAGAAAGGACAGGGCTTTTTCAATTTTATACTGACTAATGATTACTCTCAGAAAAGCAAGGAAATGATGAAAGAAATGGGATATATACCTGGACTAGGTCTTAGAAACAACTTACAAGGTAGAGTTTCTCCAGTTAAAGCCACAGAAAAAGCAGATAAAAAAGGGCTGGGTTTTTTCTAGGGGCCACTGAAAAGCCTTTGTCCATTCTGTGGCGTGCCTCAGTGACCTTTACCCTCTGAGAAGTTAAAAGCAGCTAAGAGTTAGTACAAAAACAATTAGACCTGGGACATGTGGAACCCACGCAATCACCCTGGAATATCCCTATTTTGTTGTAAAAAAGAAGTCAGGTAAATAGAGATTGTTACTTGACCTAAGAGCTATTAATGCACAAATTTAAGTTATGGGTCCTGTACAAAGAGGACTCCCCCTACTCTCAGCTCTACCTAAGGATTGGAGAATTATAGTGGTGGATGTTGAGGATTGTTTCTTTTCCATTCCATTAAGTGGAAAAGATGAACCTAAATTTGCATTTACCTTGCCTTCTATTAATCATATGAAGCCTAATTAAAGGTATCAATGGTGAGTATTGCCCCAAGGAATGGCGGGTGGCACTGCCATATGTCAGTTATATGTGGGAAAGGCTTTGCAGCCAGTTGGAGATGGTTTCCCCTCTTTAAAGATATGTCACTATATGAATGATATTGTAATTTGTGGACCTAAAGAAGAAAGTATACAGCAAGCTTATGGTTTGCTTAATGTAACTTTAAAAATTAATGGCTTGATTATTGCACCAGAAAAGTACAGCAGTCTAATGTTAGTCATTTTTTTAGGAGCTGCCATTACTTTAAGGTGTGTCAACCCACAAAAGATTAGTATAAGAAAAGATCATCTAAAGACATTAAATGATTTTCAAAAATTATTAGGAGATATAAATTGGATTAGACCTTATTTAAAGATCCCTACTTCAGAATTAAAATCTTTATTTCAAATTTTAGAAGAATCACATATTACCTCATTGAGACAATTAACACCTGAGGCTTCTGATGTTCTTAGGAAGGTAGAAAAAGTGATCCAAACAGCACAGTTACATCGTATAAATGAGCAAGAACCTTTGTGCCTATGCATATTACGCACCATCAATTTGCCAACTGCTGTGTTATGGCAAGATGGTCCTTTAGTATGGATACATCCACATATATCCCCTAATAAGACTATAGAGCATTATCCCACCATGGTAGCAAATATGGCTCACAAAGGTATAAAAACTTCAATTACTCACTTTGGAAAAAATGCCTGATAGCATAATTGTTCCTTATACTGTCGCACAAATGCAAATATTGTGTGCTACTATAGATGAATGGGCCATTTTTAGATGCTGTTACTCTGGTTTAATTAATAGTCATTATCCTAAACATCCTTTATTACATTTTATGCTATTGCATCCAGTGATTTTTCCAAAGGTGACAGATAATACCCCTATAAAGAGAGCTATTGATATTTATACAGATAGATCCAAAACAGGAATTAGAAGTTATGTGATTAATGGAAAAGCTGTAAGGTTGCAATTTACATCAAGAGCCCCTCAATTGATGGAATGTTTGCTAGTTTTAGAAGTTTTTAAAAGGTTCCTTATGCCCATAAATATTATCTCTGATTCTGTTTGTGTAGTTAATGCTGTATTAGCATTAGAGACTGCCAGAAAATTTTAAGCAGTCTAGTTCAGTATCTGAAATTTTGATGAAAATAAAAGATTGTATTTTAATGTGTGAGCATCCCTTTTATGTTCAACATATTAGAGCACATACATCTTTACCTAAACCTATGGTTAAGAGAAATACAATTGCTGATTCAGCCACCAGAGATATGTTTCCTATCACAAAGTTCTATAAAACGTGCTAAGAATTTTCATCAACTTTATCACATCCATGCTTCTACACTGCGACAGAAGTTTAAGCTCACATGAACAGAAGCTCGAGATATTGTCCTACAGTGTGGTAAATGTGTAGAATTTATTAATGCACCTTCCGTGGATGTTAATCCTCGCAGATTGCCACCCCTAGATGTTTGACAGATAGATGTGATGCATATCCCAGGTTTTGGTAAATTACAGTATGTACATGTGTCCATCGATACCAGCTCTGGTGTCCTATATGCCTCTCCCTTGACAGGGAAAAAAGCAGTTCATGTCATATCTCTCTGCTTAGAGGCTTGGGTTACATGGGACAAGCCCCTAGTGCTCAAGACAGACAATGGTCCTGCATATACTTCTTCTAAATTTAGTCAATTTTGCAAACAAATGCAAGTAAAACATATTACTGGATTGCCCTATAATCCACAGGGCCAAAGAGCTCATCATACTTTGAAACAATATTTGCAAAAACAAAGAGGGGGAATAAAGGTTATGATACCAAAGATGGCTCTATCCCTTGCAATATTTACTCTTAATTTCTTAAAATTGGATGATGCTGGGAGATCACCAGCTGAAAGGCACGGACAATGGCTTCAATCGCCCAATGAAATGGTCAAATGGAAAAATGTCCTTGGTAATAAATGGTATGGCCCGGATCCTATCTTAATCAGATCCTGGGGAGCTATTTGTGTTTTTTCCACAGGGTGAAGAAAATCTACTTTGGGTCCTGACCCAACTGACAAGGACCGTGAGAGAGCAAGATGAACCCCAAGATGATCCTGTTTCTCCCAATGATTGAGACCAGGGTAAGTATACCCTTGTGGGCCATAGTAAGATCATGGCCAGTACCTGTACTGGTACATCCCTATTCTTTTACCTTGCCTTTATTTTTTGCAAAGGAATGTTTTTGGATGTGCCTTATGCACGATAAATTCCTCAAGAGCCACGGGTGTATAAGAGTACTAGTTTATAAACCTTTTACACCCTGTATATTTTTAAAGAAAAAGATTATCTCTATTTGGGCAGATCCCATTAACCAAAATAAAGTGAGCTCTGGAGTGTTATTTAATGCTTTAACACAAATTGCTCAAGGAGCACAACCAAGATCAGGTGATATTGTTAATAATGTAACTTCACCTATAAACATCACCACTATTATGATAAAGGGAAATGTGACTATTCCCAAAAGATCATGATAGCCTGTTGGCACTGCTGCTGCTACACACAGCATGCCTTAGTGCCATCCAGACCTTGCATTTCCTATAGTTTTTTCACCTTGTCAATCAAACGTTTTTCCTCAGAAAGAGTTAGCAAAGGGTTTTGTTTTGTCACCACCATTAGATTATGCTGTAATGTATGATAAAGTAGATGCTACAGGGAAAGAAAATATTTGGCCATATTACCAATAGATTTTAAGTAATGAGGCAGGTGCTAATACCAGTTTGTCAGCCTTTGCACTGCTGACTGGAACCTTTCATGAGATATTGAATGTTTCTGCTACACTTTTCAATATCTCTACTCATTTAGATAACATGACATCTAATAGAGTTATCAGAAATATGACTACTCCTCCAGTAGAAGTCTGTGTCAATCCTCCATTTTTCTTTATTTTGGCTGAATTTCAAAATAATACAGAATGGTTAGATTGTACAAATGTCACTTGTTTTTTGACACAATGCTGGAATGGAACTAATTTCTTAGCCTTTGTGGTACATTTATCAACCTTTGTCCCTGTGCCTGTTGAGGCAGATCCAGAGAAGTTCCCAATCATGAGTCTTGTCTGGTGGAAGAGAGATTTTGGAATCACAGCCGCCATTGTTACTGCCATTGCAGTGTCTGCAACATCAGCGCAGAAATTGCTATGGCCTATCAAGTCAATAGTGCTGATACCATGAGTCAGATAACAGAAGATAAGTCTGAGGCATTGCTTACCCTGCAAAGGGTGGATTCTCATATTGCCTCAGGACTAACGTTAGTGAATCAAAGAGTAGATATTTTATAACATAACGTGGAACAGATGATGGATGTCATACAAATGAGTTGTGTGGCATCAACTCTGCATATGTGCATTACTCCTGTTAGGTATATTAATAATTCTTTTATTAAAAGTACAGATTTATCGAATTATCTGAAGGGGAACTGGTCGCAGGAGCTGGAAAGGTTGCAGACGAAGCTGCAGATACAGATCCTGAACCTTAATGGAACCAGAGTGGAACCAGTGACTCTTGGAGACTTCACCTCTTGGCTTACCTCTGCATTTTTCTTACTTCAAAGAATGGTTGGGGGTGGCTCTGTTTGGCGCAGCCCTGTGTTGTGGATTAGAGTTCATGCTATGATTGGTTTGCAAACTCAGATCTCAACATAAACGTGACAAGGTCGCGCTCACTCAAGCACTTGTGGCCATTGAACAAAGGGCCTCCCCTGAAATTTGTTTATCTATTCTAAATCATTTTTTGGCTGGCCTCTTTTGTAGAGTTCGCCCTAGGTCATTTAGCAGTTACTGTCACATGGTACTGTGGTATCCAGAGACGGGCAACTTTCCTCATGCACAGACCAACCTAAGACATGGGGCCCAGTGGCCCAGTGGCGATAGGGTTACCCTATGACGGGTAAGGCTGTGACATTAGAGGAACGACCTAAAACAGGAGCCACAGCAGATGGACATAACTGCAGAGGCCTAGACCAGCCTCGTTTTAATAAAATAAAAAGGGGGAGATGTGGAGAGCCGCAATAACATTTACCATCATAAGATGGCACCAGCTTTGCAGTGCCTTATACCACCTAAACAAAGATCAAGCTATGTGCGCATGTGCAAGGAGTGAAAGCACGCCAAGTCATAAGCCCATCCCCGGGGCGTATGAGATCGTGGGTAAAGCAACCATTTAGGCGTGGACACGCCACACCAGGGGGAATTTAAGCAGTGCCTTTCTAAGGCTTCTTTGTCTTCTTCATCAATATGTAATAATATTTGGCTGCAGAAGGTTTCTTGTGTCCCGTGTGCGTTCTTGCTAGCGAGAACAATAGCTCGGGACAAATGGTGTCATTGTTTGGAGATTGATTATGGGATGGATTCCTGGATATGGCAGTCTCTAGATGGACCATCCTTTTGTCTCAGCTCCAAACTTTGTCTCTGTAACTCCTTCCATGGGTGATTGTTCCCAATTCTAAGAAGGGGCAAAGTGTCCACACTTTGGTCTTCTGAACAACATTTTGAATTGGGCTATTTATATTCCTGGATCCAGCTTCTTGAGCTCTTTGTAGATATTGCATATTATTCCCCTATCAGATTTAGGATTGGTAAAAATCCTTCCCCAACCTGTTGGTGGCCTTTTTGTCTTATTGACAGTGTCTTTTGCCTTACAGAAGATTTGCAATTTTATGAGGTCTCATTTGTCAATTATCGATTTTACAGCACTAACCATTGCTGTTCTGTTTAGGAATTTTCCCCCCTGTGCCCCTATCTTCGGGACTTTTCCCTACCTCCTTCTCTGTTAATTTCAGTGACTCTGGTCTTATGGGGAGGTCTTTGATCCACTTAGACTTGAGCTTTGTACAAGGAGATAAGAATGGATCAGTTCGCATTCTTCTACATGATAACCACCAGTTATGCCAGCACCATTTGTAAATGCTGTTTTTTTTTCCACTGGATGTTTTAGCTCCCTTGTCAAAGATCAAGTGAAAATAGGTATGTAGATTCATTTCTGGGTCTTCAATTCTCATCCATTGATCTACCTGTCTGTCACTGTACCAGTACCATGACTTTTTATCACAATTGCTCTGTAGTACAGCATAATGCCACTCATGTTGTTTCTACCAGAGGTTCTTTCATTGTTGAGAATAGTTTTTGCTATCCTAGGTTTTTTATTTTTCCAGAATAATTTGCAAATTGCCCTTTCTATATCAGTTAAGAATTCAGTTGGAAGTCTGATGGGGATTAAATTGAATCTGTAGATTGCTTTTGGCAGTATAGCCATTTTGACTATATTAATCCTTCCAATCCGTGAGCATGGGAGATCTTTCCATCTTCTGACATCTTCTTCAATTTCTTTCTTCAGAGACTTGAAGTTCTTATCATACAGGTCTTTCACTTTCTCAGTTAAAGTCACACCAAGGTTTTCTATATTATTTGTGAATGTTGTGAAGGATGTTGTTTCCCTAATTTCTTTCTCACTCGGTTTATTATTTGTGTAGAGAAAGGCCATTGATTTTTTTTGAGTTAAATTTATATCCAGCTACATCACTGAAGCTGTTTATCAGGTTTAGGAGTTCTCTGGTGGAATTTTTAGGGTCACTTATATATACTATCATATCATCTGCAAATAGTGATATTTTAACTTCTTCCTTTCCAATTTGTATCCCCTTGATGTCCTTTTATTGTCGAATTTCTCTGGCTAGAACTTCAAGTACTATATTGAATAGGTAGGGAGAAATTGGGCAGCTGTGTCTTCTGTTCTGTTGTTATGTTTCCTTGTTCATTTTTGATTTTGTTAATTAGGATACTGTCCCTGTGCCCTCTAGTTAGTCTTGCTAAGGGTTTATCTATCTTGTTGATTTTCTTAAAGAACCAGCTCCTGGTTTGGTTGATTCTTTGAATAGTTCTTTTTGTTTCCACTTGGTTGATTTCAGTCCTGAGTTTGATTATTTCCTGCTGTCTACTCCTCTTGGGTGAATTTGCTTCCTTTAGTTTTAGAGCTTCTAGGTGTGTTGTCAGGCTGTTAGTGTATGCTTTCTCTAGATTCTTTTTGGAGGCACTCAAGGTTATGAGTTTTCCTCTTAGGACTACCTTCCTTCTATCCCATAAGTTTGGGTATGCTGTGGCTTTATTTTCCTTAAACTCTAAAAAGTCTTTAATTTCTTTCTTTATTTCATTCTTGACCAAGGAATCATTGAGTAGAGTGTTGTTCAGTTTCCACGTGAATGTTGGCTTTCTATTATTTATGTTGTTATTGAAGTTTAGCCTTAGCCCGTGGTGATCAGATAGGATGAATGGAATAATTTCAATATTTTTGTATCTGTTGAGGCCTGTTTTGTGACCAATTATATGGTCAAATTTGGAGGAGGTACCATGTGGTGCTGAAAACATTTTATCCTTATTTTTAGGATAAAATGTTCTGTAGATATCAATTAAATCCATTTGTTTCATAACTTCTGTTAGTGTCCATGTGCCTCTGCTTAGTTTCTGTTTCCAGGATCTGTCCATTGGTGAGAGTGGGGTGTTGAAGTCTCCCACTATTATTGTGTGAGGTGCAATGTGTGCTTTGAGCTTTACTAAAGTTTATTCAATGCATGTGGCTACCCTTGTATTTGGAGCATAGATATTTAGAATTG
This sequence comes from Mus musculus, assembly GCF_000001635.26. NCBI lineage: Eukaryota > Metazoa > Chordata > Mammalia > Rodentia > Muridae > Mus > Mus musculus. The sequence goes on from NC_000070.6 coordinate 60,049,944, forward strand.
AGAGTTCATCTTGGTAGATTTTACCTTTGATGAGTATGAAGTGCCCCTTCTTGTCTTTTTTGATAACTTTGGGTTGGAAATCAATTTTATTCGATATTAGAATAGACATTTGGTCCAACTTGTTTCTTCGGACCATTTGCTTGGAATATTGTTTTACAGCCTTTCACTCTGAGATAGTGTCTGCCCTTTTCCTGAGGTGGTTTTCCTGTAGGCAACAAAATGTTGGGTCCTGTTTGTGTAGTGGCCGCAGACCCTCTGGGTCCCTTTGTTTGCTTAGAACAGGTCTCTAGTTGCAGATGGGCAAGGAATCAATGAATGACAGACAGAAGCAACACAAGAGGTTGTGTAGAATCTGAATGTAATTTTTCAAATTGAGCATCAAACTTTTTATACAGAAGAAAATAGGGAAGTTAGGTGACACATCAGCAAGGTACAAATGAGGTTACTGGATGCTTAATGACTCTTACAGTAAACAGAGGAATGTAAACACAAAAACTGGCAGGAACTGGGCAATAAAACAACTGAGACAAAGTCAGCTCTATCTCAGGTTAGCCATAGTCTTACAAGCCAGGTGTGAGATCTTTACACTCCTAGGGCAAGGGCTTTCACACCCAAGTCATGGTTCTAATTAGGGAGTTCCGCTCTAGCTAACCATCTCATGAAAAATGCAATAGTCTAAAACCATACTCCGCTCTACTTCCTGAACCATTGTAAATTCCTGTATATGGGAGTGACTTGGCTTTATTCTACATGATAGTGTAATACTAGAGGCAATTATGAATGTTGCTGAATAGGCAACATTCTTACTGAATTCCAAGCCCATGGTCAGCTCAAGGACTTTCTAGGACGTTGGGACAGTGGCGAAGGCTTGGCTATGTCAGAATTCAATCTTAAAGTCGTGTATATTAAAATAATACTAAAAGAGAGCATGTGGATCCATACACCAGACTAATTCGAGGATAGGGTATGAGTATACAGGTTATGAGAATGCCAAAGTTCTAGGAGCTGAGTTTCTGTGAAACTCTCTGCCTCGTGAGTGCTCCCAGGCCTCTCGTTCTGCCAAGCAAACTTCACTGGATTGTGCGTAGCATGTAGTCAGTCTATTAGTCTATGTCTTTTTATTGGGGAATTGAGTCCATTGATGTTAAGAGAAATTGAAAAGTAATATTTGCTTCCTTTTATTTTTGTTGTTAAATTTGGAGTTCTGTTCTTCTGGCTGTCTTAGGTTTGTTGAAGGATTACTTTCTTGCTTTTCTAGGGTATAGTTTCCATCTTTTGTTGGTGTTTTTCCTTTATTATCCTTTGAAGGTCTGGATTCATGGAAAGATATTGTGAGAATTTACTTTTATCATGGAATACTTTGGTTTCTCCATCTACGGTAATTGAGAGTTTTGCTGGGTACCGTAGCCTGGGCTGGCATTTGTGTTCTCTTAGGTTCTGCATAACATCTGTCCAGGCTCTTCTGGCTTTCATAGTCTCTGGTGAGAAGTCTGGTGTAATTCTAATAGGCCTGCCTTTATATGTTACTTGACTGCTTCCCCTTACTGCTTTTAATATTCTATCTTTATTTAGTGCATTTGTTGTTTTGATTAAAATATTTTGGGAGGAATTTCTTTACTGGTTCTGTCTATTTGGAGTTCTGTAGGCTTCTTGTATGATTATGGGCATGTCTTTCTTTAGGTTTGGGAAGTTTTCTTCTATAATTTTGTTGAAGATATTTGCTGGCCTTTTAAGTTGAAAATCTTCATTCTCATCTACTCCTATTATCTGTAGGTTTGGTCTTCTCATTGTGTCTTGGATTTCCTGGATGTTTTGAGTTAGGACCTTTTTCATTTTCCATTTTCTTTTGTTGTTGTGCCCATATTCTCTATGAAATCTTCTGTACCTGAGATTCTCTCTTCCATCTCTTATATTCTGTTGCTGATGCTCACATCAATGGTTTCAGATTTCTTTCCTAGGGTTTCTATCTCCAGCATTGTCTCTCTTTGGGTTTTCTTTATTGTTTCTACTTTCCTTTTTAGGTCTTGGATAGTTTTGTTCAATTCCATCACCTGTTTGGTTATATTTTCCTGTATTTCTTTAAGGACTTCTACCTTTTTAGCAGTGTTCTCCTGTATTTCCTTAAGTGAGTTATTAAAGTCCTTCTTGATGTCCTCTACCAGCATCATGAGATATGATTTTAAATCTCAGTCTTGCTTTTCGGGTGTTTTGGGGGTATCCAGGACTGGCTGAGGTGGGAGTGCTGGGTTCTGATGATGATGAGTGGTCTTGGTTCCTGTTAGTAAGATTCTTACCTTTGCCTTTCACCATCTGGTAATATCTGGAGTTAGTTGTTATAGTTGTTTCTGGTTGGAGTTTGTTCCTCCTGTGATTCTGTTAGCCTCTGTCAGTAGACCTGGGAGTCTAGTTCTCTCCTGAGTTTCAGTGGTCAGAGTACTCTCTGCAGGCAAGCTCTCCTCTTGAAGGGAAGGTGCAGAGATATCTGACATTCGGACCTGCCTCTTGGCTGAAGATGAAGGCCCGAAACAGGGCCTGTCCCAGAAGCTATGTACACTCTCACTTGTGCAGACTGGTCTCTGAGGGATGGTTTCCCCACCTGCTCTAGCAGAGCATTTCCTGGGGGACACCTCTCCTCTGGCAGGGATGTAGCCCAGATGTCTGGAGCCCAAAACGGGGTCTGTCCCAGAAACTCTGTTGCTTCTGCCTGTCCCAGAAACTGTCACTTCTGTAGTCCTCCCTTTCACCTGTGCAGACTAGTCTCTGAGGGATCCGGGACACAAGATGGCTCCCCCACCTGCTCAGGCAGAGCCCTCCCAGGTGGACACCTCTCCTCTGGCGGGAATGGTGCCTGGAGGTCTGGGGACCAAAACGGGGTCTGTCCCAGAAGCAATGTTGCTTCTGTAGTCTGCACTCTCACCTGTGCAGACTAGTCTCTTCAAATTGTTCCTTTTTTAGATACTGCAAATTCTCAAAATTTGCAACTGTTTATGCACATACAACTCAAGTTAAGAGAAAATACTGTTTCTTTAAAGGAGTGTCCTTGGGGTGAACTCCAAGCTATACTGACTCTTGATGTCTGGCATTCCAATATGCTATTGAACACAGACAGTCTTTTCCTAAGAGGTCTTGATTCCTCTCTTCAATAGGTATCTGTCTTAGAAACATTTCAATATAATGATATTTACCTCAGGGGAACATGTAATCTGAGGTCAACACTATTTGTACACATTACAAATCCTCAGCACTGTCAGCACCTTGGCAGTCACAGAGTTAGCATTCAGTCACTAAATGTTGAATAAGGGAAAGCAGGATGACACGGGAGAGGGAGAGGCTGGAGCGATGACTTCTGGTTAAGAGCAGTTTCCTGTTCTTTTAGAGGACCTGGTTAAATACCCACCACTGACATAGTGGCTCACAGGAATCTATAACTGTAGTTCCAGGGGATCTGACACCCTAGGTGTGCACTGCATATATGGGGCACACAGACATACGCATAAACAAAATACTCACACACATAAATAATCTATTAAAATAGGAAAGAATTAACCAGACAAACAGGAAGTGGGCAGAGGGCTGTCTAGGGCATGGAGAGTGTACACACATGCAAAGGACATGGCAAATAGGAACATAAGTAGTTCAGAGAGCCAAAGGAAACCTTGCAAGAACACATCAAGCACAGGAGTTATAAAGTGAGTGTAGGCTACAAAGGGGTGTGTGTCAGTTTGCTGGGGCTGCCCTTAGGAAGTCGTGCAGTATGGGTTTCTTCAACAGCAAAAATTGAACTTTCTCATTTCTAGCAGCTAGATAGAACTCTGAGAGCAAGGTGTTCAACGTGCCTTGCTTCTTCTGAGATCTTTTTCATTGGTTCAGTCATAACGGAAGGCCCTTGGTCTTGGGAATATAATATGACCCAGTTTAGGGGAATGCCGTGGCCAGCATGCAGAAGTGGGTGGGTTGGGGAGCAGGGCACGAAGAGGGTATAGGGGACTTTTGGGAAAGCATTTCAAATGTAAATGAAGAAAATATTTAATAAAAAAAAGAAGTAGGCCCTAATGTTCATGAGGGAATAGACTTGCTAGCAAGAGAGAGGGGAAGCTCTCCATAAGGAGCTTCCTTCTTCCATGTCTTTTATATAGGCTGCCAACATAAGGTGTGGCCCACTTTAAAGGTGTTTCTTCGATCCTCAACAATATCTGCATTAAAAGTGGGTCTTTCCATCTTCAATTGACTTTTATTTCTCAAAGAGATCGATTTATTATCTCTCAAAGGTGTACTGACCTGCTAAGGTTTTTGTCAATGCCAGATGTAGTTAACAACAAGAATAGTCATTACAAGCCCACCCCTTGTCACCTTGACACAAAATCACATATCCCTTGCTATGCTTATCTTCCAAATAGAAGAAATAGCCAGGTCATAATTATACCTGTATAACTATCCCATGGACAATCTCAAAATCATTGTATATTTAGCAGAGTCATAACTGTGCACAACATGATATAAATATCCCTCATACAACCATGAATGCATTATAAATTTTATAATGTCACCTCAAGGGACAATCTTTGATATCTCAAAATTTAAATATGACAACCACTGATATTCTTTTTATTGTTCTGATATTATGTGACAAAGAAAGAAAACATAAAAATCTGTACAAACTCATTCTTAACAAACTACAAGGTTGTGCATATCCAATTGCCTTGAGCTATGTGCTGTCCTCCCCCTACCACAGCTCCATTGTGCAGCCACTGCTCCCTGGCCTCCACCAGAACTGCTGTACCTGGAATATACAGGTAATAACCTACTTCCTGTCCCCAAATCCCCTGCCCTCTATGTCACCTGGAGCACAACCAGCTCCTCTGAGACTTGTCCAGCTCATGGCTTCCCATAGGAGACCTGCTGCACCAGGAATATCCAGGTTAGGCCCAATTTCCTGATACCTGTTACATCTATAAAATCCAGGGACAACCAGGTGAGTATAAGAACATAACCAATAAGAGCCACTGAAATATGCCATCTTGAGAGCATAGCTATCTCAGTACAGCAACCCTGGTTATCCTAACACAATTAAAGAACAAGAAAATGACATTAAATTCAATCTTGTAAAGATGATAGAGGTCTTTAAAGAAGAAATGAATAAATTCCTTAAAGAAATACAGGAAAATACAATAAAACAGGTAGAGGTCTTCATCTCCCCACTCTCACCAATAGATAGGTCAAATTCCTGGCCCAAGAAGGACCCACCCAGAACCATCAGGACAGAGGAACCAAGGAATGGTGGAGGACAGGGTCCTTCTGGTTTTGGTCTGCACCCCTAATCTGACCCTGTGCCACAGTTCTCCATACCCAAATTCCTCCGGGACAGAACTGGTCTCCCAGGAGTACTGACACACAGACTTGCAGTTGGGACAGGCAACAGTCAAAGACAGCAAGTCCAGCTAACACCACAGATTACCAGATGTCTATTGGGCCTCCCTGCTTTATAAGCACATTCTCTTAGTAGACTCTCGGGCCTTGATCAGAGAAAAATTTATCTTGCCTCGTTCTTTTCTTGCTGTCTAGTCTTTTTCAGCCCCAGCCTGCCTTTCAGGAATACCTGGTTCATGTAAGCCACGGGCGGCTTAGTGTTACAGCTATAGGCAAGTTCAAGAATCTTAAAACAGAAACCAAACATCAGAACCCAGCTCTCCCACCACAGCAAGTTCTAGATACACCAATACAACAAAAAAGTAAGATTAGGATTCAAATAGGATTTAGACTATGGTCTACTGTGCTTCACTAAGCTCAACTCTTTTATTTGCATTCTGGGGATCAAACTCAGGACCTCACACTGCACAGCAAGCTCTTGACCAGTTGAGTTGTTGTCCCAGCCCTTGACCCTTTTTGATACAGCAGTTAGTCTAGCTGAATACTTTAATGTTTGAAATTGGGACCTTTCCTTCCTCCGTAAAAGTATGCTCCAAAAAGACTTGGAGAAATGACAACCCTCTTATTCTCTCTAATAGCTAAGTTTAACATGTAAGCACTTCCTTGGCTCTATCCCCTACCAAATACAGAGCCCCAAACCAAGTATTGGCTTAGGTTGTTGCTCCCAACAACCTAACATGGAGCATCCTCTCTTTGTCTTCAAATTTTAGTATCACCCCATGAAAGGCCACTAGGAGCAGATTTGTAAGTAAAATAAAGTTGGGTTTACTAGTACTACTGATGTTGTGAAGAAATACCTGAGGGCAGCCTGGGGCATCTCAGAAAGAACCTGAGCTGGGGAGGTAGCTGGGTTACTAAGGTGTTTTCCATGAAAGCCTGAGGACCTCTCTTGGATCCCCAGCAACCACAGAAGATGCCTAGTGATGCAAGTCCTGTAATCCCAGCACTGGGGAAACAGAGGCAAGGAGATCCTGGGGTTTGCTTGCCAGTAGGTCTAGCCACATTCATAAGCTCTAGGTGAAGAGAAAGACTCTGCCTCAGAAAACTACGTGGAGAATGAGAGAGGAAGACATTTGACACCAACATCTGGCTTCTACATATACACATGCACAGGTGCATATGAACCTTCACACATATGCACACACACACACACACACACACACACACACACACAAGACAATCTTTATAAAAGGAATGAAGAAAGGAACCTGCTGTAGGATTTAGGGATGTTTCAGGAAGCTCTAGTTTGGGTGCAATGGGGAAATGACCCCTCAATTGTTAAATAGCTCAATAGATCCCATTTATAATAAGTGGACAGAAACATAAAGCTAACTCTGCAATTGATAAAGAAGTAGCTGTCATTGGTTTTAACCAGAGGACAGACACCAATTTAGATGGTAAAATGATCTTGTGATGACAATCTCAGGATGATGGTGCCTAATGTTCATATTTTGTGAAGTCATTCATTCCAGATAAGGCATTCTGGCCAACCATGAGCAACAGGCCAGTTTGTTAAAGTGGGAACTGCTAGTTCTAGCATTCAAGCCAGTCCTAAGGTGTCAGCAGCTGCTTTGATCTTTAGAATGGATGTTCCTCTCACTTCTGCAGCTACAGGCAGTTGTGTTCTTTCTGTATGTCATGTGAGGTTGGGTATCTGTCCTCAAAATCTCTCTGCTTCAGCCCTTGCTCCTCTGAGGATGCTTGCTTATGTGGAATGCTTGGGCTTTTGTGACGGTTGTCCCCAACTCTCTATGCACCCTTAGCTGTAATCTACAACCGGATCACAAAGAATTGTACAGTTCTACTGCATCAACCCTCACTTCTTCCCTGTCTTCTTTCTTTACAAAGTGATTGCTCAGTCTGCGGTTTGAATTTCTTCCTTGGCTTTCAATGTTTCTACTATTTACCATCTAATTTGCACAAAGTTAGGTTGGATTAGGGTTAGAGTTAGGGGTTAGGGTTAGATTTAGGTTTAGGCTTAGGGTTAGTGTTAGAAGATTTTGTGTTGCCAAAAGAAATTTATGTTTGCAATTTACTAAGCATGTGACCCTGAATCAGAACAAACAGGAAGTGGGGATCAGCAGTGGAAGATAATAAGTGAAGCAGAACCTGGGTTCAGAGCTAAGGGTAAACTGAAAAGAATACTGTATTTCTCATTGTATCTTCTCTTCTTGTTAACTGTGGCTGAGGTCATGTCCCGGGAGTCATTGGAAAAGAGCCAGGGTTTGAATGCGTATAGGAAAAGAGAAATTAATTCCATCCTTACTGAAACATATTATATTATGATGGGGACTGTGTGCTTTTGTATGTGTGTGTTTGTATGTACACACATGTGTGGGTGTTTATATGTTTGTGTGTATTCTTGCAGGTGTGTATATTTACGTGTGTGTGTATGTGTGTGTGTGTGTGTGTGTGTGTGTGTGTGTGTGTGTGTGTGTGTGTAGGCCTGATATCAACCTTGCGTGTTCTTTGCCAGAGTCTGTCCACTGTATTTGGAAACCAGGCGTGTTCTTTTCTTGAAACCCAGTAGGATAAGCTATAGGCTGGGCTGGCCGCTGACAAGCTGAGCCCTAGGGATCTGACTGTCTCCATCTGCCCAGGGCTGCTATTAATGCTCCACCAAGCTCAACTCCTTTATTGATCTGGGCATCAAACTCAGGACCTCACACTGCACAGCAAGCTCTTGACCAGATGAGATGTCATCTCAGCCCTGGGCCCTTTTTGATACAGCAGTCATTCTAGCTGAGTACTTTAATGTTTGAAACTGGGACCTTTCCTTCCTCCATAAAACTATGCTCCCAAGATACTTGGAGAAATAACAACCCTCTAATTCTTTCTCATAGCTCAGATTTAATGTAAACATTTCCTTGTTTCTCTCCCCTACTAAACCAACAGCTTCAAACCAAGTATTGCATTTATGATTTAGCTTGTTGGTCCCAAGTCATGGAGTAACCTTTGTTCATTTTCAAATATTAGTATCACAACATGAAAGGATACAAGGAGCAGATTTTTAAGGAAACTAAGGTTGGGTTTACTAGTACTACTAATGTTGGAAAGAAACACCTGAGGGCAGCGTGGGGCATCTCAGAAAGAACTTGAGCTGGGGAGGTAGCTGAGTTACTAAGGCATTTTCCATGAAAAACTGGGGACCTCTCATTGGATCCCCAGCATCCATAGAAGAAGCCTAATGATGCAAGTCCTGTAATCCCAGCACTGGGGAAGAGGGAGATCCTGGGGTTTGCTTGCCAGTAAGTCTAGCCACATTCATAAGCTCTTGGTGAAGAGAAAGACTCTGTCTCTGAAAACTATGTGGAGAATGAGAGAGGAAGACACTTGACATCAACATCTGGCTTCTACATATACACATGCACTGGTACACATGCAACACAGACAAACACAAAACAATCTTTTTTTTGTACTTTATTTTATATGTATTGTCTTTTTTATTAGATATTTTCTTTATTTACATTTCAAATGGTATCCCATTTCCTGGTTTCCCCTCTGAAAACCCCCTATCCCCTCCCGTCTCCTCTGCTCACCAACACACACTCCTGTTTCTTGTTCTTGGCATTCCCTTCCACTGGGGCACAGAGCCTTCCCAGGAACAAGGGCCTCTCCTCCCATTGGTGACTGACAAGACCATCCTCTGCTACAAATGAGGGCTGGAGTTCCATGTGTACTCTTTGGTTGTTGGTTTAGTCCCTGGGAGCCCCGGGGATACAGGTTGATTCATATTGTTGTTCCTCCTGTGAGGTTGCAAACCCCTTTAGCTCCTTCAGTCCTTTCTCTAACTCCTTGATTAGGAACCCTGTGCTCAGTCCAATGGTCACCTGAGAGCATGTACTTCTGTATTTGTCAGGCACTGTTAGAGCCTCTGTCAGCAAGCACTTGTTGGCATCCACAGTAGTGTCTGGTTTTGGTGACTGTATTTGGGATGGATGCCAGGAGGGGCAGTCTCTGAATGGCTTTTCCTTCAATCTCTGTTCTACACTTTGTCTCTGTAACTCCTCCTATGGGTATTTTGTTCCCCCTTCTAAGAAGGGCCAAAACATCCAAACTTTTGTATTACTTCTTCTTGAGCTTCATGTGGTCTGTGAATTGTATCTTGGTTATTTTGACCTTCTGGGCTAATATCCACTTATCAGTGAGTGCCTAATATGTGTGTTCTTTTGTGATTGAATTATCTCACTTAGGATGATATTTTCTAGTTCTAATCATTTTCCTAAGAATTTCATAAATCCATTGTTTTTAATAGCTGAGTAGTCCTCCACTGTGTTAATGTACCACTTTTTCTCTATCCATTCCTCCATTGAGGGACATCTGGGTTCTTTCCAGCTTCTGGCTATTATAATTAAGGCTGTTATGAAAATAGTGGAATATGTGTCCTAGTTATATGTTGGAGCATCTTTTGGGTATATGCCCAGTAGTGGTATAGCTGGGTCCTTACATAATACTATTTCCAGTTTTCTGAGAAACTTCCAGAGTGAGTTTCAGAGTGGTTGTACCAGTTTGAAATCCCACTAGCAATGGAGGAGTAATCCTCTCTCTCTACATCCTCACCAGCATCTGTTGTCACCTGAATTTTGATCTTTGCTGTTCTGTGTGGTGTGAGAATCTCAGGGTTGTTTTGATTTGCATTTACCTGATGACTAAGGATGTTGAACTTTTCTCTAGGTGCTTCTCAGCCATTCGGTATTCCTCAGTTGAGAATTCTTTGTTTAGCTCTGTACCCCACTTTTAATAGGGTTATTTGGTTCTCTGACATATAACTTCTTGAGTTCTGTCTACATATTGAAGCCCTCTGTCAGATGTAGAGTTGGTAAAGATCTTTTCCCAATCTATTGGTTGCTGTTTTGTCCTATTGACCGTGTCATTTGCCTTACAAAAGCTTTGCAATTGTATGAGGTCCCATTTGTTAATTTCTAATCTTAAAGCATAAGCTATGGATGTTCTGTTCAAAAATGTTCCCATGTTCCCATGTGCTCGAGGCTCTTCCCTACTTCTTTTCTATCAGTTTCAGTGTATCTAGTTTTATGAGGAGGTCCTTGATCCACTTGGAATTGAGCTTCGTAGCAGTAGATAAGAATGTATTGATTTTCTTTCTTCTACATGCTAACTGCCAGTTGAGCCAGCACCATTTGTTGAAAATGCTGTATTTTCCACGGGATGGTCTAGCTCCTTTGTCAAAAATCGTGTGACCATAGGTGTGTGGGTTCATTTCTGGGTCTTCAATTCTATTCTATTGATCTATCTTCCTGTCAATGTACCAATACCTTGTAGTTTTGTTTTTGTTTTTGTTTTTTTTTTTAATCAGAATTGCTATGTAGTGCAGCTGGAGGTCAGAGATGTTGATTCCCACATAAGTTCTCTTATTGTTGAGAATAGTTTTTGCCATCCTAGGTTTTTGTTATTATAGATGAATTTGCAAATTGCTCTTTCTAACTCGATGAAGAATTGAGTTGGAATTTTGATGGGTATGCATTGAATTTATAGATTGCTTTTGGCAAGACGTTCATTTTTACTATATTAATCCTGATCATGATCCAATTCATGATCATGGGAGAACTTTCCATCTTCTGAGATCTTTGATTTCTTTCTTCAGAGACTTGAAGTTCTTCTCATATAGATCTTTCACTTGCTTAGTTAGAGTCACACCAAGTTATTTTATATTTTGTGACTATTATGAAAGGGTGTTGTTTCTCAACTTTCTTTCTTAGCCTGTTTATCCTTGGAATAGAGAAAGGCCACTGATTTGTTTGAGCTAATTTTATATCCAGCCACTTTGCTGAAGTTGTATATCAGGTTTAGAACCTCTGTGGTGGAATTCTTGGGGTTAATTAAGTACACTCTCATATCATCTGCAAATAGTGATAGTTTGACTTCTTCCTTTACAATTTGCATCACTTTGACCTCCTTTTGTTGTCTAATTGACCTGGCAAGGACTTCAGGTACTATATTGAATAGGTAAGGAGAGAGAGCGGACCCTTGTCTCATCTCTGATTTCAGGTGGATTGCTTGAAGTCTCTCTCCATTTAGTTTAATGTTGTCTACTGGTTTGCTGTATATTGCTTTTACTATGTTTAGATACGGGCCTTGAATTCCTGATCTTTCTAAGACTTTTATCATGAAGGGGTGTTGGACTTTGTCAAATCCTTTCTTGGCATCTAATGAAATGATCATGTGTATTTTTTTCCTTTGAGTTTGTTTATATAGTGGATTACATTGATGGGTTTCCATAAATGAACCATCCCTGCATCCCTGTGATGAAGTCTACTTGATCCTGATGTTTGATGATTTTGAATTGTTTTTGGATTAGTTTTTCGAGAATTTTATTGGGTAGTTTTGTATCGATATTCCTAAGGAACATTGGCCTGAATTTCTCTTTCTTTGTTGGTTCTTTGTGTGGTTTAAATATGAAAATAATTGTGGCTCTATGGAACAAATTGGGTAGTGTTCCTTCTGTTTCTATTTTTAGGACTACTTTAAGGAGTATTGGTATTAGGTCTTCTTTGAAGGTCTGATAGAACTCTGCACCAAATCCATCTTATCCTGGGCTTTTTTAAGGTGGAAGACAATTAATGGCTGCTTCTATTTCTTTAGGGAATTGAACTGTATAAGATCCTGATTTAACTTTGGTACTTGGTATCTGTCTAGAAAATTGTCCATTTCATCCAGATTTGCCAGTTTTGTTGAGTATAGGTTTTTATTTTTTTAAAGTAAGACATAATGGTTTTTTGTTTTGTTTTGTTTTGTTTTGTTTTTTTTAGAATTTCTTCAGTTTCAGTTGTTATGTCTCCCTTTTCATTTCTGATTTTGTTAATTAGGGTACTGTCTCTGTGCCCTCTAGTTAGTCTGGATAAGTGTTTATGTATCATCTTGTTTTCTCAAGGAACCAACTCTAGGTTTGGTTGACTCTTTGACTAGTTCTTTTTGTTTCTACTTATTTGATTTTAGCCTTGAGTTTGATTATTTCCTCCTGTCTTCTCTCTTGGGTGTATTTGCTTCTTTTTGTTCTAGATCTTTCAGATGTACTGTCAAGCTGGAAGTGTATGCTCTCTCCAGTTTCTTTTTGGAGGCACTCAGAGCTATGAGTTTACCTCGTAGGGTAGGACTGCTTTCATTGTGTCCCATAAGTTTGGTTATGTTGTGGCTTCATTTTCATTAAACCTAAAAATCTCTAATTTCTTTCTTTGTTTCTTCCATGACCAAGTTATCATTGAATAGAGTGTTGGTCAGCTTCCATGTGTGTGTATGCTTTCCATTGTTGATGTTGGTATTTAAGACCAGCCTTAGTACATGGTGATCTGATAGGATGGATAGGATTATTTCAATCTTCTTGTAGATGTTGAGGCCTGTTATTTGACTGGTTATATGGTTAGATTTGGAGAAGGTACTGTGAGGTGTTGAGAAGAAGGTATAATCTTTAGCTTTAGGATAAAATGATCAACAGATATATGTTAAATCAATTTGGTTTATAACATCTGTTAGTTTTACTGTGTCACTGTCTAGTTTCTGTTTCCAGGATCTGTCCATGATGAGAGTGGGGTATTAAAGTCTCCCTCTATTATTGTGTGAGTTGCAATGTGTGCTTTGAGCTTTAGTAAAGTTTCTTTTATGAATGTGGGTGGCCTTGCATTAGGATCATAAAAGTTCAGAATTGGGACTTTTCTTGGTAGATTTTTTTTCTTTGATGAATATGAAGTGTCCTTCCTTATCTTTTTTGATAACTTTAGGATGAAAGTCAATTTTATTTGATATCAGAATGGCTACTCCACCTTGTTTTTTTTTTGAGACCATTTGCTTGAAGAATTGTTTTCCAGCCTTTTACTCTGAGGAAGTGTCTGTGTTTGTCACTGATATGTGTTTTCTGTATGGAGCAAAATGTTTGGTCCTTTTTAAATATCCAGTCTGTTAGTCTATGTCTTTTTATTGGGGGAATTGAGTCCATTGATATTAAGATATATTAAGGAATAGTAACTGTTGCTTCATGTTATTTTTGTTGTTAGAGTTGGAATTATGTTAAGATGGCCTTCTAATTTTTGGTTTGTTAAAAGATTACTGTCTTGAGTTTTCTAGGGTTTAGTTTCACTCCTTTTGTTGCAGTTTTACATTTATTATCCTTTGGTGAGCTGGTTTTCTTGAAAGATACTGTGTAAATTTTTTTTTTTATATCATGGAATATATTGGTCTCTCTGAGGTAATTGAGTATTTTGCTGGGCATAGAAGCCTGGGCTGGCATTTGTGTTTTCTTAGGGTCTGTATGATATATTTCCAGGATCTTCTGGCTCTTATACTCTCTGGTGAGAAGTCTGGTGAAATGCTGAATGGTCTGACTTCATGTGGTACTTGACCTTTTTCCCTTACTGCTTTTAATATTCTTTCTTTGTTTTGTGCATTAGGTGTTTAGATTATTATATGACAGGAGGAATTTCTTTTCTGGTCTAATCTATTTGGTGTTCTCTCTGCTTCCTGTGTGTTCATGGGCCTCTTTTTTTTTTTATTATTTTAGGTCAGGAATGTTTTCTTTTCTAATTTTGTTGAAAATACTTACTGGCCCTTTAAGTTGGGAATTTTTGCTCTTTTCTATACCTGTTATCCTTAGGTTTGTTCTTCTCATTGTGTTCTGGATTGCTTGGATGTTTTGAGTTAGGAAGTTTTTGCATTTTGCACTTTCTTTGACTGTTGTGTCAATGTTTTCTATGGTATCTTCTGTACCTGAAATTCTCTCTTCAATTTCTTGTATTCTTTTGCTGATGCTTGAATCTATGACTTCTGATCTCTTTCCTAGGATTTATATCTCTGAAGTTTTCTCCCATTGTGATTTCTTTATTGTTTCTACTTCCATTTTTAGATCCTGGATAGTTTTGTTCAATTCTTTCACCTGTTTGGTTGTGTTTTCTTGTAATTTTTTAATGGATTTTTGTGTTTTCTCTTTAAAACCTTCTCCCTTTTAAATCTGTTCTCCTGTATTTTTTCAAGGGGGTTATTAATATCTTTCTTAAAATCTTCTATCAGCATCATGAGATGTGATTTTAAATCCAAAACTTGCTTTTCTAGGTGTTGGGGGTATCAAGGACTTGCGGTGGTGGGATAACTGGATTCTGATGATGCCAATTATCGTTGGTTACTGTATGTAAGGTTCTTGCCCCTGCCTTTTGCCATCTGGTTACCTCTGGTGTTAAATGGCCTTGTAGTCTCTGGCTCGAGCTTGTCCCTTCTGTGCATCTGTAAGCCTGTGCCTATACCCCTTGGAGAACGCTCTATCCTGGCTGAACTTGTGTACAGAGGGCTGTGGAACAGCCCAAGCTCTGGGAGTAGATGGTGACTGAAGGGATCCTGTCCCAGCTGCTCCACTGTTTCTGTGCCCTGCACACCCTTGCTGGTCATTCCCTGGAGTGTTAATGGAGAGAAAGTGTCTACTTCACCTCCCAGCCCTTGAGTGAAAGCACTCCTGGGAGAACAGTTCTTTCCTGTGCTGGCCTTTGCACAGCTGATAATCTTTATAAAAGGAATGAAATAAGGAACTCCTATAGGGTTAAGGAATGTCTCAATAAGCTCTAGGTTGGGTGTAATTGGGAAATTACACTTCAGTGATTAAATAGCCCATTATATCCTATTTATAATAAGTGGACACAAACATAAAGCTAACTCTGCTATTGGTAAAGAAGTAGCTGTCACTGATTTTAGCCAGAGGACAGACACCATTTTAGATGGCACAATTATCTTGTGTTTCCAATCTGAGGAGGATGGTGCCTAATGTTGATATTTTGTGAGGTTATTTATTCCTGATAAGACATTTGGGCCAACCATGAGCATCAAGCCAGCTTTTGCAAGTTGAAACTCCTAGATCTAGCAGTCAGACCAGTCCTTAGGTATCAACAACTGCTTTGATATTTAGAATGGTTGGTCCTGTCACAGCAGCTACAGGTATTTGTGTTCTTTCTGTATGTCATGTAAGGTTGGGCATCTGTCTTCAAATTCACCCTGCTTCAGCCCTTGTTATCTGTGGGTACATGCTCATGTGGCATCCTTGGGCTTTTGTGACAGTTTTCCCCAACCCTCTATGTTCCCTTAGCTGTAATGTATTCCCAGATCACAAAGAATTGTACAGTTCTACTGTGTCAACCATCACTTCTTCCCTGTCTTCTTACTTTACAAAGGGATTGCTTGGTCTGAGATTTTGAATTCCTTCCTTGACTTTGAATGTTTTCACTATTTCAACTCTTATTTCTACAAAGTGTTTGGTGTTGAAAGCGAGAGGATTTAGCTTGAACATAACCTGCAGTGTTGGTATGGAATAACCAAAATTTTTTGTACCTTTCTCTGGGTTGTGTTCTTTTGAGGTATGGTAGCATGGTCAAGCCTGTTTTTGTCCTCTTCAGAGTCTTGGATTGGAACTGCTTCTTAACTATAAAAGGATTCCCATTGATAGCTTATTTTGTGAACACTTTTTTTGTCGATTAATTTTTTGTCAATTCTAAAAATGAAAAGCTAGGCATGGTAGTCCATGGATGCAGTTGAAGCCACTTAGGAGGCTTTGATCAGAGAATGATTTGGACCCACAAATCAGGGCAACGGTGGGGCGGGAGGAATTTCATCATAATTGCTTAGGTTTCTCAATAGTGTTTTGCCATCTTTTAGCAAACTACAGGAAGAACTCCTTTCATGTGTCCTGAGTTGAACCAATTTAATCTATTGATCTAGGGTCCAGAGTATTCTATGGAAAGCTAGAAACCTTTTTCTTTTTATCCAATGTTACTCTAATTACCAAACCTCCCCCCTCACTATGTCCTGAAAGTTATTGAGCAGGCATAGCCTTAGAAATATGTGTCTCTCCTTTGCTGTGTTGAAAGAGAAACTATGGATGTAGGAGTCATACAGCAAGTGTCATGCTCCCGAGGTCCTCATAAATCACTAAATCAGGAGAGCTAAAGAGCAGGCAGTACACATCAGGGCTTGGGATTTCTGCAGGAAAGCCAAAATCCAGAAACTCAGGTTACATTTGGGATCCAAAGGAAGGATCTTGGTTACAGGACATAGGAGGTCCCCTCATTCACTCACTATCAGCCCCACATTTTTTCTGGACACAAAGACATATATTTAAGTGCAAGGGTAATCATTTATTGAACAGGAAGAGGAAGAAATTCATGAAAAATTTTCATGGGTGTATCAAAGAGAAATTTAAAGAAGTCTTTGATTCTTGATGAGGTATCCTAGGTAACATGTGGATAGACTGGAATTGGACTTCTCAGTGAGACAGGATGGAATGCAGATCACAGAATTTATACTGGGGATGCTGTATGGATAGGAAGGGATGATGGTGGAGTCCTGGTGAGAAGTCTCCACTCAACACTGTAAGCCAGGAAGAAAGAATACAGAAACTCATTAAACACTTCTTGGGTTGACTTCGGGACAGTGAGACATTCTATTATATAGAACAAAGGGGATGAAGAAATGGATCTTCCCTTGCAATCTAACTGGAATTATTGGCCAGAACACAGGGATGAAAGTCAGAATAAATGACCGTAATGGAAGATCTGAGGCTTGTTTCCACAACCTTTGTCATAAGAAGCTCTGAAGAATGTTAGGTAAATTGTAGAATAATGATAAAAGCCTTGGCTACTTTTAAAGACTTCACACATTATATGAGTGATGTCTTGTACTATGTGAGAAAGGAGGGCCATAGCAATTTGCTCTCCAACCTGGTTGAGAAGTAGTGATCAGGGACCTCCACTCCCAGGTAAGAAGCCAAGGTTGTACAGAGTTCAGATTAAGATGTTATTATCTCGAGTGGGATGGGGGGTTTCCACAGACACTAAAGAACAGTTATACCACAACCTGCCATTCTGTCTGTTAATGATATTGAACCCATCGCTGAGCCATTTTTATACAACCATACATCAACTATGTAAAACTCAAATCCTTATTTTCTTGGCTAAGTCTTGGGTCACATTACTTCCAAGCTCAAAGTAGGACTAGATCACAAATCCAGACAATTCAAAGCCAATTATCAAGCTTTCCTAGAAGATTCTTTATCGAACTATTTTTTAATGTAATTTGGGTGCACAACATTAATACTTTGGGAAGGGCCTCTCCATGAACACCAACCCACTCCTTGCTCTCTTTGGATATTGCCCACCTGGAGGCTCAGGCCATTCTTCATTCTCGGGCCTGGAGGCAGCGATCTGTAGTGTGAGAACAAGAACATGTTCAGGTACCAGGTCCACTTTATTTCCCCAAGAATAAGGATAGGACTCTCCAGCATTCAAAAATGACTGGTAGCCAACTAGGTTTGTTTCCTCTATGATAAAATATTCAGGATGAGAAAAATAACTGAATCCTGACTTACTGGCATTGGATAGGTCAATGATATTTTCTCTAAGGATTCCATGCTTCTCACATAGTTGTGCAAACCTTTCCTTGATGTCTGAACTCAAATCTGGTTCTCGGCCTGTGAGAAGAGCAATAGTGAGTGTAGCAGCTATATTGTGTGCATTGACCACAGCCTGAGTGAGGGGACAGGGACTTCCCCATAAGGATGGGAATATTTTTTGCCAACACAATTGACAGGCATTGGTATGATCTATCCTGGATTTGGCATCCATAGAATATCTTTCAGTCACACTGAGAGATTTCAGAATGCTTCCATTACTATGCTCAAAGGTTGATGGGGAGAGCATCAATCTTCAGGAGGTTACAAAGAGGTAGGCCCAAGCTGGGAAGACCATATTAAAGCTAGAGGTTCTTCGTTCTTTTCCCATCCGAGGATCAGTTTCTGTGTGAAAATACTTTACCATAGAGCCCCATCAGCTGGAAGGTTTCCCCATCCTTTTCGTTAATGAGATGAGCCATAAGAAAGTTATCATAGTCTGTCTTAGGTATAGTAAATGTATTGAATCCATCATCTGTGGAAGAAATGGAACACAGCTCAGAAATTTTTTGTTCTGCAGGAAATTTTGGATACCCTTTTCTTGTTTTACCCCAACATAAAATCAGTAAAATACATATCGTGGAAGAGATGGGTG
The DNA here is from genome assembly GCF_000001635.26 of Mus musculus. Taxonomy (NCBI): domain Eukaryota; kingdom Metazoa; phylum Chordata; class Mammalia; order Rodentia; family Muridae; genus Mus; species Mus musculus. The sequence goes on from NC_000070.6 coordinate 60,068,396, forward strand.
AAGTGTCTGAGCCTTTCTGTCTTTAGTTTTCTGAACTTCAAGAAGTAACTCCTAAGAAAAGGGACTCTGAGAGGTCCACACCACTAGTGAACAGTCAGCCACAGCAGCACCACTCTCTCATCATCTCCTAGGCTTACCTCCCTCCCTCAGCAGCTTCAAGCAACATGTTTCTATCTTTTATAAGTTTGTTGTATCAAACATCCACTGCTACACCCTAAGCGATTAACACCAGTACTAGCCTCCAGGCAGTATCAGATAGATTCCATCTCCCCCTACTTATTCTACTTTCCTGCCACAGGGTTTTAGCTATAAAGATGGCACCAGTTTTACTAGTAGGTGCAAGTTCCTGAGTTCAAACTGCAGCAAAACACACACAACAATAATAACAACAACAACAACAACAACAACAACAACAAAAACAACACACACACACAGACACACACACTAAAGGTATTAAGGTTTACTAATCATCTTGTGGATAGATATATAGATTTTATGTACTCACACGTCACAGAATATTCACCAGCCTTTTCTGTTTTGTCAGCAACCATAGATAATTCGGAGCACTCTTCATCTCTTCTGTAAAACAGAGTGAGCTGGTTCGTAAGGGATTTTGATCTGGATGGATTCTGGACCCTGTACTCTGTACCTATCTCCAGTTTCTGATTCCATTTAACTTTTGACTGTTTTTGTAAAATTAGCAAAAGGCTTTTATTTACATTAATTCCTTTATATTTCATGCTTTAGCAATCACAAATTTGCCTAGTATTTTAAAAAAAAGAAAACAACAATCCTTATTACAACTGCAACTACCTCCAAGTTTCACCAGTGCCGGGCTTCAGCCAGCGGTGTAGATTATCAGCCAGATTTCCACCATCTGCCTCAAATTAGCACTCTGTAATGTTGCCTGATGTGGTTCCCAGTACCACAGAGGAGAATTATTATTATCGCCTTTACTGCAGGAAAACGGAAGTACAAAGGGGTGGATTTATTTGGCTAACAACTAGAAAGAAAAATTTGATTCATGATCACATAATCTTAACTTGTGATAAACTGGCTCAATAATGTGGTTTCAGAAGTGTCTCTGACCTTTCCTTAAGGAACTCCTAGTGAATTAATTCCTGTCACCAACTCTTGTCTCTGACTTTTGAAAAATCCCTGGTTATGAGATCTTGGTTCAGTGTCAGATGGAGCGTTCTGGTTTAGGATACAGACTTAGTATGTGTGTACAAATGTGCATACTGAGAGGCATCTCTTCCCCCAGTCCCGAGTGTTTGTAGGCATGAGACCATACCAGGTTTCATTTCCTCTTTCTCAGCTAGGAGCATCTCACTTACACAGTATGGACTTTAAGAACTAAGGAATTCTCCAAGACATGGATTTGCTCCAGAAAAAGTCTAAAGTTGCCATTATCTTCTATCTTTTCTCTCTTGTCAGAGGCCAGGATAATAGTATGCCATTCCCCATTAATCTGTAATAGATAAGCAAACGGTTAAGGGAGAAGAAGCAGGGATACCACATGCACATGTGTCCACTTGAACTCCATCCTATGGGTTAGGGCCTGAGCATACACAAGGGTAGATCTCATGCCAGTTGTCACAATACTTAGCATACTGCCCCTGCCTCTCAGTGAGACTAGAGGTCCCCCAACATTGTCAGTTATGAAGAGCTGGTCTTACTTCAAGGTCTGGATCCATTCATTTGTCTAAGAGATTGGGGCACTATACCCATCCCCTCAAAGGACCTACTTGGCTTCAAGAGTTCCCCAAAGCACATTCTGAGTCAGAAGCTACTATTCAGTGATCATACCTTTTCTACATTAAAGTTCCTTCCCGTAGAACTAGCTTCTTCTGCATGGACACACACTAGGGTCAGCCCCAAACACAGCAGCAGCAGCATCTTCATTTTGGTAGGGAATAGGATTGTCTGTCTGTCAGGACCACGTCTTTCTTGTGATCGTGGCTACACTCCACTCCCCAGCCCCTTTGCTTGTCCTTATATACTCTCTGGGTTCAGCGGGTTTTTTTTTTTTTCCCTCTTCCCGTATGGGTCTCCTCTACCTCTGTTAGGCTTTGTGGAATGTTTTCTCATTTATTGATTAGAGGCCAAAAATTGTTCCTTGCCCTTTGCAAACTTGGCAATTTCATAACCTATGGATTGATTTAGTAATCTTATGCTTCTCAAAACATATTCCCAATAAAACAGTGGGTGTTCAAGAGAACTGCCAACTGGAATCAGATGCAACTTTGGATCTGGTTTGGAATCAGAAAGCCAGTTTTGGAGGGAGTACAGACTGAACTGGAAGGACAAGTATGCATAGAATCTTTGCTTTAAGATGAGTATGGAAGAACTTGAGTTACCCAATTTTTGCAAAAGATTCATTTATATTTCATGTGTATGAGCACTGGTTTTTCATGTGTACCTGAGTACCATGTCCAGGCCTGGTGCAGCGGAGGTCAGAAGAAGGAGTCAGATTCTTTGAAACTTGTTTTTACTGAGAACCCAGGTTCAATTACCAGCACTCCCATGGCATCCCAAAACACACTCTAACTTCAGGAACAGGAAATCACATACTTTCGACCCTTGTGGCCTCCTCTACAAATGTGGTGCATACAAACTCATTCAGTCACATGCAAATAAAATAGTAAATCTTAATTTAAAAAATTATCAAGAAAAGTCTTCCAAGGCTATGGGGATAGCTGCCTGAAAGGCTTCATCCTTTGTACAGATAGCACTGACCTCAGAACCAAAGTGGTGTCAGTAGCCAGGTTTCATCAACTGTTTACTTTCGAGAACATTGGACTTCACCTGACAAGACATAATCTCATCATTAATGAAAAATACAAGTGTTGTTCAAAGTCATATTTGGTGATGGATGTCCAAGTAGAAATCATGCTAAAAATCATGTTTCCAAAGACATACAGTTACAAAGGGAACATATTTTGTATCAGTAGACATTTCATTTACACTGGAACTAGAAACATAAACTAGTGTTTGATGTGAGGAAATAAAGACTTCAAGAAGGAGGCAAGTATGTGATATGCTTTGTTTCAACTTTGCTTCAGCTTTATATGGTATGTACTATTTTATTCTTCGTACCATAGTATTAGTTAAGACTCACAAAGATGATGTAACTGTATAATGTCATTTAGCCAATCAACGTGAGAACTTAGATTTATTCCAAGACTCTCTAACTCAGGAGCCTTTGTTCTTATTGACTCTACTACACAGGTCACGATATTTTTACCATGAATGGGGAATGGTTAAACAGGCAAACGAGGAATAAACAGTGTTGGAGAGTTCCAAACAAGTCAGACTGGCTGGTAGTAGCAAAGAAAGTACACATGTGATTCTTTAAAATATGGAGGAGTTGGTGTGGACCGAGAATGAATGAGGTATGGCAACTGACTCTCTCTAGGTCTACAAGTATTTGGAGGAAGCTCTTCTAGGGGATTATCACATTTTTCCTTCCTCCCTTCCTCCTCCTCCTCCTCCTCCTCCTCCTCCTCCTCCTCCTCCTCCTCCTCCCCACCCTCATCTACCTCCTCCTTCTCCTCTTCCCACATTCTTCTTTTTGGTTGATTATGGTGTCTGCACACATGTGCACATGCTTGTGCCTTTGCTGCTATATGCAGAAGTCAGCAAAGGACACCAGTTGTCTCCCTTTATGTCTTTTTAATTCATCCGCTTGAGACAGGGTCTCCCTCTGAATCTGGCAATTAGTGTATTTCAGATAGGCTGGCTGGCCGCTAAGTCCCAGCAATCCTCCAGTCTCAGCCATCTACCTAGTTCTGGGGTTAAAAGCAGCCATGACCAGCTTTTTAATGTGAGCTGAGCTAAGCTTGAGCTTACACTGAGGGTCTGAATGGTCTTAGATCTTTGACTATCCTCCTGCTCCAGCTTCCTGAACTCTGGGATTATGGGTTGTAGCACCTCATCTGGCTATGGATTATTGCTTTTCTAGTAATGAACTAGAAGTTGCTTCTACAGCAGAAAGCAACAATGAGTTCCCCCCACTCCCGGCTTCAACTCAGGCACCTTCCCTGTCACTAAGCATGTTAACACTCCTTAGCATGTGTAGACTGTTTATGTGACTGAAAACCTGAAGTAGTCAAGAAATGACTAGACAAAGTGTGTGGGTAAGGGGTTTAAGGACTTTACGTGAAACCAACTTACATTCCAGTTGTAACTAGCTAGCATTTCTGAAACTAATAGGAAAATGATTTAATCACTTTGATCTTTGTTTCACCCTCAAGTAACTGAACAAATAACTCTTTCAGAAAGCTTGTGGACACATACAAGCCACTTATATGATGCCAGGGTATATTTGGGGCTGAGAAGAACATCAATGAAAACAGGCTTATTTGATTCATGTCCCAGAGAGGAAATATTCTGTTGTCTCTCTAGCAGCCAAAGTGATAGTGCATACAGCTGACCCTGGCTCAACATCAGTTCTGAAACACCTGCTGTGTCAGTGTCAGAGTGATCCCCACCAACCCCCAGCCTTGAGCTGGCTGAACAAGTTTGCAATACTGGAGTCTCCTGTCTTGCTTTAATACAATTATACCATCAGTCAGACAACTGAGAACTGCCAACCCTCAGAGCTGCTGAAGAGCCCACTTTGCAACTCAATCCAAATGAAACAAGCAACAGAACTCAGCTGAAACAAAGGGATGGGACTTTGGGTTTTCCCATATATATCCAGTGCCATACATTAAAGATTGAGCCTTAATTAGAGAACTTTGTCTTGGCTTGTTATTTCTCTTGCTGTCCTTCCCATCCATCCCCAGTTTTCCTTTCAGGAACCCAGTAACCTGTGTCTGCTGTTGGCCACAGGTGACACTGGATTCAGAGACCTGAATATGGAAAAACCTACTGAGGGACACTGTCATGGTGGGGCGCTACAAAAAACGGAAGATGGTATCCTGCATGGTAAGCAACATACAGCTTTAATGTTAGTGCTATAAGTTTTATCTTTTGAAGGCTGTTGATTGCAAGGGTGCAAAAAGGATACAGGCTAGACTGAGTAAGATTGGACCCAACAGTAATATCAGTTAGGGGTTGACAGTGGAAAATGGGTCTGGAAAATTCTAAAAAGGCCTTCGTCCACAGTCAAGAACTGCATCAGAGAAGAGGAGTAGGCTAAAAATAATAAAATAAAATAAAAAGTTGAAAAAACTATACACACAAAAAAGAGAAATGCTAGATATGCAAACGACATGAGAGAGAGAGAGAGAGAGAGAGAGAGAGAGAGAAGGAAAATGGATTTTAGAACTCTCCCAGGGACAGAAGGACATCAGGAGATGTCCTACAGGAGACATCCTTAGTTCTGGTTACACCAAGTTTTCTATCCTCTCTGTATTTTCTGTGTTTCTTGCAACCATCTGTCCACATGTCAACTCATGACTGCTTCTGTTTCGTTGTCTGAATGACTGCTGTTCTTTTGCTTTTTTGTTTGTTTTTTCAAGACAGGGTTTTCTTGTATAGTCCTGGCTGTCCTGGAACTCACTTTGTAGACCAGACTGGCCTTGAACTTAGAAATCTGCCTGCCTCGCCTCCCAAATGCATGACTGTTGTTCTATGTTTTGTGTTGGGAGGAAAAAAATGGTTTAAACTTTATCTGCTGGATCTCCATCTCTTGATTCAGTTTCAGTTTGCACAGTGGTGGCTGATTTAAGTTGCCCTGCACCCTTAGCCAGGAGTCAAGTGCAGCAGGAGAAGCCCTGCTGGAAAGCTGTTTTTTAGAGGGGCCAGCAGCTTCTTAGTTCTAAGGAAAAGAAGCTGATAGGTTTTTTTCCCCAGAAAAAATCTCTGCAATTATGATTACTTGGTTCAGCATATGACAATGTGCTTTTTCTCTTGAAATTATTCCAAGAAAAGTAAAAATTCTTTGATTGGTACAAATGTATAAGATTCAAGAAGCTGCTTCATTTGTTTTCTGATTGGTCTTAATGGTATAAATATACTCTGCATGTCTTGGTCATAGAGTATTGGCTTATAAGTTATTGGGTATGATTTAAAAAGTGTAACACTGGTAACAAGAAAGTTAGCTTAAAACTGGTAACTCAGGGTTGTAGTCATTTTAAACAACATGTGGCATGAATCAGCCCAGGAAATCAGGCCTCTTAAGATACTTCTAAATCGGGATAATATTTTATGTAACTCTTATCCAAGAAACTAGACTCATAAGAGATAAGATTTAAAACAATGTCTCTTCAAAGAAGTATTAAAAGTTGAAATGTCATGCATTCATATATAAGAATTGTTAGCGAAACTTTATAACATGAAAGTAATCCTTTTGGTATTAATTTTAAAGACAATGGATTGCTTCTAGTTGGGGTTTGCTTTCCAAAATTTATGGTTATGCTCTAATATTGAAAAGAACTTAAAAATTATGGTTATAATTGCCAGTGTTCTATTGGCTGCACTTTGCAGTTTGATTGCAAGCTCAGGATTCTTAACTCACCCATATTTTGTAATTAGGATGGATGCAAGAGTAATAAAAGTTAAAAACAGCTGTGGCCAGTATGAACCTGCTGCTCCTTTTACACAGCTTTATTGGATACAGTGGTAGAAGCAAAATTTAAGTCCCCAAGATTGGAAAGGAGATCTAAGTGATAATTTATTTGGTATCAAACAGGTTCCTGATTAACATTTTCATGATTTTGTGGATATGTTACTAAAAACAGCTAGCAGGATTTTTAGAGAGTCTCAATTCAAGCAGGGGTTCCTTTTTTTTTTCTTCTTCTCACAATTGTCTTATGAGAATGCTAATGCAGCTCTCTGTGGATATTCAGCCACATGAAACAAAGACAGACTTATCTGGATATATTTGTCCTTGTGCAGAAAATTGGAGCCTCATATAATCAGTGTTTGCTTATTATTGCTGTCTTGCAGGGGATTATAATACAAGCAATGTTTTCACAACACTAAGATTATAAGGTATGTTTTAAGTATAAATCATCTTAGGAAAGACTGTCCAAAACTTTGAAGCACAAACAGACAGTAGAATTGCTCCCCTGGAATCTTTTTGCTGTAGGAGGGGTAGTCATTGGGCCAGACCACAGGAAAATGGCTCAGATTAAGAAATATTTTCATTTGAGTTAATGAAAAGCTCAGAGCAGCCTTAGTGAGGATTGTGTGGCCTGCCTGCCTTCCTGCCTTCCTGCCTTCCTTCCTTCCTTCCTTCCTTCCTTCCTTCCTTCCTTCCTTCCTTCCTTCCTTCCTTCCTCTCTCTCTCTCTCTCTCTCTCTCTCTCTCTCTCTCTCTCTCTCTCTCTCTTTCTTTTTTTGCAAACCGTCCCCAGGGAAGTTGTTGGGGCCTCACCTCTCCTTGCCTTTAGGGAATGATTTTTAAGCCTAAAGGGCATAATTACAGGCTTATCCAGGTGTTGTTCAAAATAAAGTTTAAACTTAAGATTTATAAAAGGTTAATGAGGCTGTGGAACTACTAAGGGCATTACAATCTGCATTGCCTACTCCATATAGTATTATTATGGTTTTGGAAGTTTGTGTTTTCCTTGCAACCTGATGATTTTAAAGGGTTTGCTTGTAGTGAGCTTGTGATCATTGGAAAGTTTTGCCTCTAGGTATGCCTAATAGCCTTACATTATGTAAATTAAAAAATAATAATTTTTTTGTCTCTGGTTCAATACAAGAAGCTAGGACTTTAAATCTTTGAGTTCATATTGTTTATTATATGGAGAGTATTATATTAACTATTCCATCTTAAGGGAAATTGACTATAAACCTTTGCTCTTACACAATGAGCTTGAAAAATTTTGGAGTAGTTGTCACTCCAGAAAAGATTCAAAAGGCAATATCTTTTTCAATATTTGGGCTCTCAGTTATATCCTAGAAAACTATGGTAGAGAAAATTCAAGAAAGAAAAGATGATTTGCTTCCTTCAAATTATTTTCAAAAGGTTCCAGGAGATGTTAATTGGCTAAGACCTCACTTTAGGCTTACCACAGGAGGACTTAAGCCTTTGTTGGATGTTATCAAGGGAGAAGCAAATTAACTGGTGATAAAATAAAGCTATTCAGAAAATAGAGGAAGCTTTTGTAATCAATTGTTATCAACTGTAATCAATGGTGGTCGAATGATAACTGCTTATTTTAGTTATTGTTACTCAATGAGCCCACAGCAATTCTTTGGTAAAGGAAGTATTAATGTGAAATCATCTTTCTTCATCTCCAAGTAATGTTTTAACATCCTGTTATGAAGCTGTCATGGTGTTAATAAAATATTGTAGGATAGAATCATGAAGGTAGTTTAGAAAAAAAAAAATCTTAAAAACCTGACAAGACATCTATAACTTGTTTCAAATAGCAATTAAATTGTTTTCGCAGAATATTGATATTTGGCCTATTGCATAGTAAACTTTTGCGTAAATTGATAAACATTATCCAAAGACAAGTTAAAATTTACTTCTATGCATGCCTTTGTATTTCCTGTAAATTGATGTATGCATCCCATAAAGAAAACACCTAGTGTATTTATAAACTGTCCGTCTATGGGAGAGAAGTATATGTGATTGGATCACATGTTTATTCTTTTGAGGTTCCTCCTGCTTCAGGACAGATAATTGAATGTGTGCTGTAGCCAGTGTTTTGAAATGTTGGAAAAAAAACCAAGCTTTAATTTTTAATTTTTATTTAATATATATAGGCTAATAGTTTCTTGAAAGAGTTTCTTTTTTAGATACTGCTAATTCTCAAATTTTGCAACTGTTTCTGCACATACATCTCAAGGGAAAATATTGCTCCTTTAAAGGACTCATTGCACCTTTAAGAACTCATTGAGGACTGCCCGGAACAGACCCCTTAAGGCAATGGCACAGCAGATTTTTATCCCAGGAAGATTATAGGCCTTAAACAAGAACAGTTGGCCATATTATCTCATTTTTTTATATCCTCAAAATAGTAATGGCTTGATATAATAATTTGGTATTTTTAGAGAATGCACATGTCAAATTGTAAAGACTTGTTCTCAGAAACCTCAATTTTTATCTGTTCCACCGAATGGTATTAAAATCTCAATGACTTATACTTAATCAATTATTGCAAACTGATACTCATATTTCTGATCTTAGAAAAATAAAATATTTACATGTGACTATTGACACCTGTTCAGGCTTTATGGTTGCAATTTCTTTAACAAGAAAAGCAAATATTAATGTAATTAGTCATTGCCTACATTAACTTTTTTTAATGCTTGGTGTTCCAAATCAGATTAAAACACAAAATGGAAGTAGCTATTACATTCAAGCATTTGAGATGTTTTGGTAACAATTTAATATTACCCTTGATACTGGGATTTTATATAATTCTCAAAGACAAGGCATTGTTGAACTTTCAAACAATATGTTCTTAAAAAACAAAAAATGGGGGAATTGTGGCTGAGTGTGGTGGCACATGCCCTTAATCCCAGCGCTCAGGAGGCAGAGAGGCAGGCAGATTTCTGAGTTCGAGTTCAGTCTGGACTACAAAGTGAGTTCAAGGACAGCCAGGGCTAAACAGAGAAACCCTGTCTCAAAAAAGAAACAGACAAACAAACAAACAAACAAAAAACAAACAAGAGAGGGGGAATTATATCCCTGTGCACATTATTTAAATTATGCAGTTTATTTTTAAAATTTTATATTTTGGATGCCATGGAACTCTTTGCTGAGTGTCTACAGCATCCTAAGGCTAGGCATACTTATGCCTAGGTGAGATGGAAAGATCTACTTATCAGTATAAGGCATGATCCTAATCAGATATTTAATATGAGCAAGAGGGTATGTTTGTATTTATTCTGCCAAATGCTTCATGATCATGCTTGCTGCCAGAGTGATCGGTGTGGCATGAGGACACAAAAGGATAATACTGACCTGTGAGCTTGCTGAGTGCCCTGACAATATAACAGGAAAGCTGTAGTGGGTGTATGTTCTTGACCAACCTTAGCTTGAGTATGTTTCAGAATACACAATCTGCCTGGCTTCAAGTTTTTACACCTGGTGGGACAAAGAACATAGAGACTGTGGAAACTGACTTAGAAAAATTAATTGAAATGAGGAGTTATGATTTTTCTCTTTCCTATAATGTGACCAGTTATTCTGATGCAATGAAAGACTGGCCTAGAAATAAATCCAATTTTGGATATTCTAATTATGAAGATAGCTAAAAAAAATCTTTATCATCCAGCTTACCTGACTCTTAAAACTATTTACCTGAGGAGTAACAGTTTTTTTATTTTTTATTTTTTTTCTGTTGTTTCTCAAAGCCACCTCCCTCACACTAGGAGGCCAGACCCTGGGAAGTATCTTTGCTAATTTGAACTGAATCGAGTGCCTGGGACATCCCCACAGAGAACTTTAATTCTGTTCCTTTTAACTTTTGACTTTGTATTTTAAGCAGGTTGGTTATTTCCATACATTCTCACCTTCAGCAAAGCTCACATATGGCAGTTATTCATCGCTATGAAGAGATGCATTGAGAGCATATTGTGGCTTTGGTCTGAATGGGAAAAAGGCGTGCTATGAGGTCCAGTAGCCAAAGACGGGCCACTGATGAGTCTATGACTCTTATCAACCTAAGGCAGAGGCATGTGCCAAAAGGCCATGTTTGTTCATTATAAACACTGAAAAGCCATGCTTGTGTAAATAAACACAAATTGCACGTGTACTCCAGGGAGGATGAAAAGGAGTCTAGACATTCAGAATCAAGGCAGGCACAGCCACCAGCCACCATTTTTCCCACACAGGGCCATGGAGCATAAGTAAATTCTATGCTTCAGTTCAGCTAATTTTTAATCAAGAAAAATGGAGGAACTGGACTCCCTAAGTCTATGCCACTGGAGCCAGGCATCTGGCTCTATACATTTACATGTTTCTGCTAGAGAACTGAGATCTGCTTGACCACTGAGCAGCTGAAGAGCCTACTTTGCAACTCAATCCAGCTGAAACAAACAACAGAACTTAGCCAAAACCAAGGGACAGGTATTGGGTTTTCTCATATATATTCAGGGACTTACATTAAAGACTGAGTCTTGATCTGAGAACTTTGTCTTGGCTCATTATTTCTCTAGCCATCCTTCCCATCCATCCACAGCTTTCCTTTCAGGAACCAAGGAACCTGTGGCCACTTGTGGCTACATCAAAGGATGCTTGGACTAACTGGAATCTACCTGCTTAGCTCCCCAAACCTATCATGGTCCCCTGAAAGCCAGAGGTAGAGACAGAATTAGGGGGCAAACAGATTATTGGCCAGTAATTCATGAAGGATGAAGGGAGATAGAGGGCAGCAGAATCAACAAAGGGAAGTGGTCCTGTGTTAGTCAGAAATGCTATGACATAGTTTTGTTCATTCATGGGGGAAGGATGGCATACCCCAAATAGGCCAGCATCTCAGCTCAAAGACCAGAGAGTCTACTGAAGAGGTTAACAGCTGGGACTGCTTGCTGTTCCCACCCCTCACAACCAAGCAGTCTTTTCTTCAAGGTTGGGGGTGGACTCCAAACTATACTGACTCTTGATTCTGGCATTCCAATCTGCTATTGAACACAGATAGTCTTTTCCTAAGAGGTCTTGAGTCCTCTCCTCAATAGGTATCTGTCATAGGGACATTGCAATACAAAGTTATTTAACTTAGGGGAATCTATCATCTGAGGTCAAGAACAGTGTTTACACGAAAGGTCAGCACACGGCAGGCACAGAGTAGCAATCAGTCACTAAACGTTGAACAAGGGAAAGCAGGATGACAACAGAGAGGGAGAGGCTGGAGAGATGACTCCTGGATAAGAGCACTTGCCTGTTCTTTCAGAGGTCCTGGGTTAAATATCAACCACTGACATGGTAGCTCACAGGAATCCATAACTGTAGTATCAGGGGTTCTGACACCCTAGGTGTGCACTGCAGGCATGTGATGTACAGACATATGTGCAAGCAAAACACTCACAAACATGAAATAATCTATTAAAATATGAAAGCATTAACCAGACCACCAGGAAGTAGGCAGAGGGCTATCTAGGGCATGGAGAGTGTCCACACATGCAAAGGCCATGACAAATAGGAGCACAAGTAGTTCAGAGAGCCAAAGGAAACCTTGCAGGAGCACAGCAAGCATAGAAGTTATGAAGTGAGTCAAGGCTAGAAAGGGGGTTGTGTCAGTTTGCAGGGTGTGACTTTACGAAATCATGCAGTATGGGTGACTTCAACAGCAAGAATTGAACTCTCTCATTTCTGGCAGCTAGAACTCTGAGAGTAAGGTGTTCAATGGGGCTAGACCCCTATCTCCAAACTTAGATTCTTCTACTGAAGTTATTTTATATAGTCTGAGCTCTTTCTCCATAGGAAGCTGTTCTTGGTCCTTTTGTGTTAGACAGTTGTTCTCAGCTTATATGGCATCACATATTTTTCCTATTTTAGTTCCTTTCTAAATGCCTTCATTACTTTTTACCCAATCCAAATCAAATGTAAATGCCTCTGTGGTATTTTGTTAGGTGGGGTTTTTTAGAGGAATAAAACCTACAGCATGTAAGTGATTTGTTTGTTAGAATGGCTTACAGACTGTGTAGTTCAGCTAATCTACTAACAGAAATTCCAGGGATTCTTTAATTGTTCATTCCTCAAGGTTGGATGTCTTAGCTTTTTTTCAGCCACCTCCATGAACAGCCAGGGCCACACACACAGGCAGACAGACAGACAGGCCTGTGTAGCCAGGCCTGGAGCACAAGGAGCCACCTCCATGCGCAGCCAGGGCCACAGAGACAGCCAGCCAGCCAGCCAGACACTTAGATCTTAAATAAAGACAGTTAAAGCTCCTAGGACGCTTTGCTGGCTGTGTGTGTGTGTGTGTGTGTGTGTGTGTGTGTGTATGTGTGTGTGATTGTGTGTGTGTGTGTCTATGTGCAGAGGCAGAGGCATAGAGATGTCTGAGTTCTAGCACAGCCTGGGTCACACAGTGAGCTCCAGGACAGACAGACAGACAGACAGACAGACAGACAGACAGCACTGTGTAGCCAGGCTTGGAGTTCAAGGAGCCACAGCCATGCACAAATAGCGCCATAAAGACAGACAGCCAGACAACCAGACAGCCAGACAGCCAGACAGCCAGACAGCCAGACAGCCAGTCTCATGTAGCCAGGCCTGGAACATAAGGAGCCATCTCCATGCACAGCCAGGGCTACACAGACAGACAGATAGACACTGAGATCTGAAATAAATACATTTAAAGCTCCCAAGATGCTTTTCTGGCTCTGTGTTTGTATGTGTGTGTGTGTGTGTGTGTGTGTGTGTGTGTGTGTGTGTTTGTGTGTGTGTGTGTGTGTGTCTGTGTGCAGAGGCAGAGGCAGAGGCAGAGGCAGAGGCAGAGGCAGAGGCAGAGGCAGAGGCAGAGGCAGAGGCAGAGGCAGAGGCAGAGGCAGAGGCAGAGGCAGAGGCAGAGTCAGAGGCAGAGGCAGAGGCAGAGGCAGAGGCAGAGGCAGAGGCAGAGGCAGAGGCAGAGGCAGGGCGATTTCTTAGTTCAGAGCCAGCATGGTGCACACAGTGAGGGTCACAGGAAGTGTTTATGGGGAGAGGGGTTTCATGGCTCTAGTGTGTTGTGTGAAACAGCTACACGAATCTTATAAATTTATACCAATTAAAGAATTTTTACTTTTCTAGGTATAATTTCAAGAGAAAAAGCAATTTGTCATTTGCTGAACCCAGTAATCATAATTGCAGAGTTTTTTTTTTTTTTAGGAAAAAAAACCAAACCTATCAGCTTATTTGCCTTAGAACTAAGAAGCAGCTGGCCCCTCTAAAAAACAGCTTTCAGCAGGGCCTCTCCTGCTGCACTTGACTCCTGGCTAAGGGTGATGGGCAACTTAAATCAGCCACCACTGTGCAACTGAGACTGAATCAAGGATGGATAGCCAGCAGATAAAGTTTTAACCAGGTTTTTCTTTTCAACATGAAACACAGAACGACAGTCATTCAGACAACAAAACAAAAACAGACATGAGTTGACACGTGGACAGATTGGTGCACCAAACACAGACAATACAGAGAGGGTAGAAAACTTGATGTAACCAGAACTAAGGATGTCTACTGTAGGGACCAGAAAGCAGAAGCAGGACATCTCTTGATGTCCTTCTATCCCTGGGAGAGCTTAAAATCCATTTTCCTTCTCTCTCTCTCTCTCTCTCTCTCTCTGTCTCTCTCTCTCTCTCTGTCTCTCTCATATCATTTGTATATCTTGCATCTCCCTTTTGTGTGTATTCAGTATTTATTTTATTTTATTTGTTTTAATTAGGTTTTATTTTATTTTATTATTTTAAGCCCTACTTCTCTTCCCTGATGTAGGTTTTGACTGTGGACAAATGTCTGTTTAGACATTTCCAGTCACATTTTCCACTGTCAACCCCTAACTGATATCAGTGTTGGGACAACTCTTACTCAGTCTATCCTATATCCTTTTTGCAACCTTGCAGTCAACAGCCTTCAAAAGATAATACTTATAGCACTAACATTAATGCTGTATGTTGCTTCCCATGCAGGATACCATCTTCCATTTTCTGTGCAGCCCCACCAAGACTGTGTCCGTCAGTCTTTCCGTATTTAGGTCCCTTGTTCAGGCGCCAACTGCACTGACAACAGTCACAGGTTACTGGGTGCCTGAAAGGAAAACTTGTGGTGGATTGGAAGTTCAGTGAGAGAAATAACAAGCCAAGACAAAGTTCTCTGATCAAGGATCAATCTTTAATGTAGGGCACTGGATATATATGTGAAAACCCAAGGACCTATCCCTTTGTTTAGGCTGGGTTCTGTTGCTTGTTTCAGTTAGATTGAGTTGCAAAGTAGCTCTTCAGCAGCTCAGCGGGTGGGCAGTTTTCAGTTGTCTGACAGGAAGATATAATTGTAGCAAAGCAAGACATGTAGCTCCAGTGTCAGAGACTTGTTCAGCCAGCTCAATGCTGGGGGTGGGGGATGTCAGGAGTCAGACACTGACACTGACACAGCAGGTGTTTCAGAACTGATGTTGAGCTAGGGTCAGCAGTATGAACTCTCACTCTGGCTGCTAGAGAAACTACAGAATATTATCTCTCTGGGACAGGAATCAAATAAGCCTGCTTTCATAGATGTTCTTCTTGGCCCCAAATATACCCTGGCATCATATAAGTGGCTTGAATGTGTCCATAGGCTTTCTGAATGAGCTATTTGTTCAATTAGTTGAGGGTAAGACACAGGTTAAAGTGATTAAATCATTTTCCTATTGGTCAGTTTCAGAAATGCTAGCTAGTTACAACTGGGATGTATGTTGGTTACATGTAAAGTCCTTAAACTCCTTACCCACACACTTTTTCTAGTCATTTCTTGACTACTTCAGGTTTTCAGTCAAGAGTGTTAACATGCTTAGTGACAGGGAAGGTGCCTGAGCTGAAGTTGGGAGTGGGGGGAACTCATTGTTGCCTTCTGCTGTAGAAGCAACTTCTAGTTCATTACTAGAAAAACAATAGTCCATAGCCAGATGAAGTGCTACAACCCATAATCCCAGAGTTCAGGAGGGTGGAGCAGAAGGATAGCCAGAGATAGAAGACCATTCAAATCTCAGTGTAAGCTCCAAGCCCACCTCAGCTCACATTAAAAAGCTGGTCATGTCTGCTTTTAACCCCAACACTAAGTAGATGGCAGAGACTGGAGCATTGCTGAGACCTAGTGGATAGGCAGCCTATCTGAAACACACTAATTCCCAGATTCAGAGGGAGACCCTGTCTCAAGGGGATGAAGTAAAAAGAGATAGAGGGATATATTGGTTTCCTGTTCTGACTTCTGCATATACTAGCAAAGGCATAAGCATGTGAACAGGTGGGCAGACACCATAATCAACAACAACCAAAAAAAGAATGAGGGAAAGAAGAGAAGAAGGAGGAGAAAATGGTTAGGAAAAGAAGGAGGAGGAGAAGGAGGAGAAGTAAGAGGAGGGAAGATCCTGATATTCCCCTAGTATCCAGCAAACACTTGTAGACCAAGAGAGAGACAGTTGTCATGCCTCATTCAGTCTTGGACCACACCAATGCCTCCATATTTTAAAGAAACCCATGTGCAGTTTCTTTGCTAGTACCGGCCAGTCCAAAATGTCTGAAGCTGTACAGCAGTGTTTATTCTTCTTTCTCCTATTAATCATCCCCCTTTCATGGTAAAAAACATCCGGACCTGTATAGTGGCATCAATAAGAACAAAGGCTACTGAGTTAGAGAGTCTTGGGTTTAAATCTAAGTTCTCACATTGACTGACTATATAACCTTATACAGTTACTTAATCTTTCTGAGTCTTAACTAATACTATGGTAAGAAAAATAAAATAGTACATACCATATAAAGCTGATGTAAAGTTGAAATGAAGCGTATCGAGTACTTGCCTCCTTCTTGAATTCTTTATATCCCCACATCAAACACTAGTTTATGTTTCTAGTTCCAGGGTAAATGAAATGTCTACTGATACAAAATATGTTCCCATTGTAAGTGTATGTTTTTGGAAATATGATTTTTGGCATGATTTCTACTTGGACATCCATCAGCAAATATGACTTTGAACAATACTTGTATTTTTCATTAATGGTGAGATTATGTCTTGTCAGTTGAAGTCCAATGTTCTCAAAAGTAAACAGTTGATGAAACCTGGCTACTGACACCACTTTGGATTCTGAGGTCAGTGCTATCTGTACAAAGGTTGAAGCCTTTTTGGCAGCTATCCCCATAGCCTTGGAAGAATTTTCTTGATAAGTTTTTTAAGTTAACATTTACTGTTTTTATGTGTATGTGCCTGAATGAGTTTATATGCACCACTTGTGTACAGGAGGCAACAGGGATCAAAAGAAAGTGTATGGTTTCCTGTTACTGAAGATAGAGTCAGTTTTAGGATGCCAGGTAAGTGAGGTAATTGAACCTGTGTCCTCAGCAAAAGCAAGTTTCAAAGAATCTGATTCCTTCTTTGACCTCCACTGCACCAGACCTGTGCATGGTACTCAGGTACACATGCAAAACCAATGCTCATACACATGAAATATGAATGAATCTTTTGCAAAAGTTGAGTCATTCAACTTCTTCCATACTCACCTTAAAGCAAATATTCTATACATACTTGTCCTTCCAGTTCATTTCCCATCCCCTCCAAAACTGTCTTTCTGATTCAAGGCCAGATTCAAAGGTGCCTCTAGTTCCAGATCACAGTTCCCTTGAACACCCACTGTTTTCTTGGGAATATGTTTTGAGAAATGTAAGACTACTAAATCAATCCATAGGTGATGATATTGCCAAGTTTGAAAATGGCAGGAACAATCCTTGGCCTCTCATCAATAAATGAGAAAATATTCCACAAAGCCTGACAGAGGTAGAGTCGACCCATACAGGAAGAAAAAAAAAACCCACCACATCACCAGAAAGACGTGGTCCTGACACACAGATAATTCTATTTCAGACCAAATGCAGCTGCTGCTGCTGCTGCTGTGTTTGGGACTAACCCTAGTCTGTGTCCATGCAGAAGAAGCTAGGTCTATGTGAAGGAACTTTAATATAGAAAAAGTACGATCAGTGAATTGTATGTATGATCAGAATGTGCTTTGGGGAAATGTTTTAGCCAAGTGGGTCCTTTGAGGGAATGGTTATAGTGCCACAATGTATTAGACAAATGAATGGCTCCAGACCTTGAAGTAAGACCAGCTACTCAGATCTAACAATGTTTGGGGACCTCTGTTCTCACTGAGAGGTAGGGACACTATGCTAAGTATTGTGGCAACTGGCATGAGATATACCCCTGTGTATGCTCAGGCCCTAATGCATAGGCTGGAGTTCAAGTGGAAACATGTACATGTGGTATCCCTGCTTCTTCTCTCTTAACGATTTGCTTATCTACTACAGATTAATGGGGAATGGTACACTATTATCCTGCCTTCTGACAAAAGAGAAAACATAGAAGAACATGGCAGCATGAGACTTTTTGTGGAGCACATTCATGTCTTGGAGAATTCCTTAGCTTTTAAACTCCATACTGTGTAAGTGAGATGCTCCTAGCTGAGAAACATGAATGGAAAACCTGGTATGGTCTCATGCCTACAAACACTTGGGATTGGGGGAAGAGATGCCTCTCAGTATGTACATGTGTACACACATACTAAGTCTGTATCCAAATCTAGAATGCTTCGTGTGACACTGATCCAGGATCTCATAACAGGTTGTTTTTCAAAAGTCAGAGACAGGAGTTGGTGACAGGAATTAATTCACTCCGAGTTCTATAAGGGTAGATCAGAGATACTTCTGAAGCCACATTAATGAGACAGTATATCACAAGTTAAGATTATGTGATTATGAATTAAGTTTTTATTAGTAGTTGTTAGCCAAATAAATCCACCCCTTTGTACTTCCGTTTTCCTGCAGTAAAGGCGATAATAATAATTCTCCTCTGTGGTACTGGGAACCATATCAGGCAACATTACAGAGTGCTAATTTGAGGCAGATGGAGGAAATCTTGCTGATAATCTACACCACTGGCGGAAGTCCAGCATTGGTGAAACTTAGAAGTAGTTGCAGTTGTTCTAAGGATGAGAAGTGATTGTCGTTTTCTAGTTTTAAAATAATAGGCAATTTGTGATTGCTAAAGCATCAGATATAAAGGAAATAATGTAAATAAAATCCTTTAGCTAATTTTTCCAAAATAGTCAAAAGCAAAATGGAATAAGAAACTGGAGATATGTATAGTGTAGTGGGGCATGAAGCCAGCCAGCTCAAAATACCTTACTCACTCACCAGTTCACTCTGTTTTACAGTATAGATTAAGAGTGCCTCAAAGTATTTTTGGTTGTTGACAATATAGAAAAGGCTGGTAATATTCTGTGACATGTGTTTATATAAAATGTCTATCCACAAGATGATTAGTAAACCTTAATACCTTTAGTGTGTGTGTGTGTGTGTGTGTGTGTGTGTGTGTGTGTGTTGCTTTAGTCTGAACTCAGGAACTTGAACCTACTAGTCAAATGAGCACCATCTAATAGCTAACACCCTGTGGCCTGCAAGTGGGATAAGTAGGGGGATATAGAATCTATTTGATGCTGCCTGGTGGCTAGCACTGTTGCGCATCGCTCAGGGTTTAGCAGCAGATAATTTGATAAAACAAACTTACGAAAGATAGAAACATGTTGCTTGAAGCTGCTGAAGGAGGTAGGTAAGCCTAGGAGAGGATGAGAGAGTGGTGCTGCTGTGGCTTACTGTTCACTAGTGGTCTGGACCTCTCAGAGTCCCTTTTCTTAGATATTACTTCTTGAAGTTCAGAAAGCTAAACACAGAAAGGCACAGACAGTTTACCAATCTCTTCTAGGATATGTAATTTAATGATTTTGTGTTTGGGGTAGAACAAGAAGAGTGTATCCATTAATTCCTGCAGAACAAAGAATTTCTGAGCCATGTCCCATTTCCTCCACAGATGATGGATTCAATACATTTACTATACTGAAGACAGAATATGATAATTATATTATGTTTCATCTCATTAACGAAATGAATAGGGAACCCTTCCAGCTGATGTTGCTTTATGGTAAAGTATTTTCACACAGACACTGATCTTGGAGTGGGAAAAGAAGAAAGAACCTCTAGCTTTAATATGGTCTTCCCAGCTTGGTCCTGCCTCTTTCTCATGTACTTAAGATTGATGCTCACCTCAATCATCCTTCAAGCATAGTGATGGAAGCACTCTGAAATCTCTCAGTGTGACAGAAGGATATTCTATGGATGCCAAATACAGGATAGATCATACCAATGCCTGTCAATCATGTTGCCAACCATTTCCACATCCTTACGGAAAGTCCCTGTCCCCTCACTCAGGCTGTGGTCAATGCACAAAATACAGCTGCTACACTCACTATTGCTCTTCTCACAGACCTAGAACCAGATTTGAGTTCAGACATCAAGGAAGAGTTTGCAAAACTATTTGAGGAGCATGGAATCGTTAGAGAAAATAGCATTGACCTATCTAATGCCAGTAAGTCAGGATTCATTTATTTTTCTCATTGTGAATATTTTATCATAGATGAAACAATCTCAGTTTGCTACCAGACATATTTGAAAGCTGGAGAGTCCTATCCTTTCTCTTGGGGAAATAAAGTGGACCTGGTACCTGAACATGTTCTTGTTCTCACACTACAGATCACTGCCTCCAGGCCCTAGAATGAAGATTGGCCTGAGCCTCCAGGCGGGCAATATCAAATGAGAGCAAGGAGTGGGTTGGTGGTCATAGAGAGGCCCTTCCAAAAGTATTAGCATTGTGCACTGAAATTACAATAAAAATAGTTTGATAAGGAAACTTTGAAGAAAGCTTGTAAATTGGCTTTGAATTGTCTGGATTTGTGTCCTAGTCCTACTTTGAGCTTTGAAGTAAAGTGACTCAAGCACTTAGGCAAGAAAAGAAGGATTTGAGTTTTGCATGACTGATGTATGCTTGTGTGAAACAGGCTCAGCAATGGGTTCAATATCATTAAAAGACAGAGTAGCCCGATGTGGTATAGCTGCTCTTCAGTGGTCCTCCTCCATCCCACTCGAGATAATAACATCTTAATCTGAACTCCATACAACCTTGGCTTCTTACCTGGGAGTGGATGTACCTGATCACTACTTCTCAACCAGTCTGGAGAGCAGACTCCTCTGGCCCTCCCTTCTCATCTAGTCCAAGACTTCACTCATATAATGTGTGAAGTCTTTAATGTAGCCAAGGCTTTTTTCATTATTCCACAATTTACCTAACCTTCTTCAGAGCTTCTTATGACAAAGGTTGTGGAAATAAGCCTCTGATTCCATTATGGTCATTTATTCTGACCTTCATCCCTGTGTTCTGGCAAATAATTCCAGTTAGATTGCAAGGGAAGATCCATTTCTTCATCCCATTTTTCCTATATAATAGAATGTCTCTCTGTCCAGAGGTCAATCTAAAAAGTACTTAATGAGTTTCTGTATTCTTTCTTTCTGGCTTACACAGTGTTGAGTGGAGACTTCTCACCAGGACTCCAGCATCATCCCTTCCTATCCATACAGCATCCGTGACAAGTTCTGTGATCTGCTTTCCATCATGTCTCACAGAGAATTGCAATCCCTGTCTCTCCAGCATGCTGCTAGGATAACTCATCAAGAATCAAAGTCTTTCTTTAAATTTCTCTTTGATACACCCATGACAATTATCCTTGAATTTCTTCTTCTTCCTGATCAAAAAATGATTACACTTGCATTTAAATATATGTCTCTGTGTCCAGAAAAAATGTGGGGTTGACAATGAGTGAATATGTGGACCTCCTGAGTTCTGATCCTTCCTTTTGGTCCAGAATGTAACCTGAGTTTCAGGATTTTGCCTCCACTGCAACAATTCCAAGCCCTGATGAGTACTGCCTGCTTTTTAGTTCTCCTGCTTTAGTTCTGTCTGAGGACCATGGAAGCATGACACTTCCTGCATGATTCTTCCAAGCATAGTCTTTTTTCTAACAGAGCTTAGGAGAGACATGGATTTCTAAGGCTATGCCTGCTAAGTATGTTTCATGACATGGTGAGTGGGTGTGCTACAGTGGGAGAGGTTTGGTAATTACAGTCCCATTGGATACAGAGAAAAAGCATACTCTGGCCCCTAGATCAAAAGATTAAATTGGTTCAACTAAGGACACATGAAAGGAGTTCTTGCTGTAGTTTGCTAAAAGATGGCAAAACACTATTGAGAAACCTAGGCTTTTATGATGAAATACCTCCCTTCCCCCAAATGCCCTGAGGTTGGGTCCAAGTCATTCTTTGACCAAAGCCTCCTAAGTGGCTTCAAGTACATCTATGGACTACCATGCCCAGATTTCATTTTTAGTCTTGGTAAAAATTTGAGACAAAAAAAAATTGTTCGCAAACTAAGCTATCATTGGGAATCCTTATATAATTAAGTAACAGTTCCAAACAAAGACTCTGTTGAATACATAAAAGGCTTGACAATGCTACCATACCTCAAAAGACAACAACCCAGAGAAAGGTACATAAACTATTTAGTTATTCCCAGGTCAACATGAGAGCTTGAGGTCACCCTAAATCCTCTCCCTTTCAACACCCAACTCTTTGTAGAAATGAGACGTGAATAAATTTGCAACCTCAGACAGAGCAATCCTATTGTAAAGAAAGAAGACAGGAAGAGGTGAGGGTTGATACAGTAGAACTTTACAATGCTTTGTGATCTGGGAGTAGATTATAGCTAAGGGAACATAGAGGGTTGGGGACAACTGTTACAAAGGCAAAAGAATGCCACTTTAGCATGTACACTAAGAGGAACAAGGGCAGAAGCACAATTATTATGTAAGGAAAGATCCCCACCCTTACATGACATCTACCAAGAAGACAACTATCTGTACCTGCAGAAGTGACACGACCAACCATTCTAAAGTTCAAAGAAGCTGGTGACATGTAAGGACTGGCCTGACTGGTAGATCTAGGAGTTTTCACTTGCAAAAGCTGGCTTGATGCTCATGGTTGGCCCTAATGTCTTATCAGGAATAAATAACCTCACAAAATATCAACATTAGTCACCATCCTCTTGAGATTGCAAACACAGGATCATTTTGCCATCTAAAATGGTGTCTCTCTTCTGGTTAAAATCAGTGACAGGTACTTCTTTACAAATTGCAGAGTTAGGTTTATGTTTCTGTCCACATATTATAAATAGGATATAATGGGCTATTTAATCACTGAGGTGTAATTCCCCAGATGCACCCAACTTAGAGCTTCCTGAGACATCCCTGAACCCTATAGGAGTTCCTTGCTTCATTCCTTTAATAAAGAGTGTCAGGTATGCACAGGCCCAGACAGCAAAGAGCTGTTCTCTCAGAAGTGCTTTTACTCCTGGGCTGGGAGGTGAGAAGAGAGAATTTCAGGTACAGAGATACCATAGAAAACATTGACACAATAGTCAAAGGACATGCTAAATGCAAAAGATTCTAACTCAAAACATCCAGGAAATCCAAGACAGAATGAAAAGACCAAAACTATGAATAATAAGATTGGAAGAGAGCAAAAATTACCAACTTAAAGGGCCAGTAAATATTTTCAAGAAAATTATAAAAGAAGACTTCCCTAACCCAAAAAATAAAAAGATGCCCATGAATAAACAGGAAGCAGACAGAACACCAAATAGATTAGATCAGAAAAGAAATTCCTCCTGTCACATAATAATCAAAACAGCAAATGCACAAAACAAAGAAAGAATATTAAAATAGTAAGGGAAAAAGGTCAAGTACCACATGAAGGCAGACCTATCAGAATTACAGCAGGCTATGAGAATTACACCAGACTTCTCACCAGAGACTATAAAAGCCTGAAGATCCTGGTAAGACATAATACAGATCCTAAGAGAACACAAATGCCAACCCAGGCTACTATGCCCAGCAAAACTCCCAATTACCACAGATAGAGAGACCAAGATATTCCATGATAAAAACAAATTTACACAATATCTTTCAACAAATCCAGCTCTTCAAAGGATAAATAAGTGGAAAACTAAAACAAAAAAGGAAACTATACCCTAGAAACGTCAAGAAAGGAATCTTTTAACAAACCAGAAGGAAGATAGCCATCTTAACATAATTCCACCTCTAACAACAAAAATAACAGTAATAATAGTCTTTATTACCTCTTAATATCAATGGACTAAATTCCTCAATAAAAAGATATAGACTAACAGACTGGATACTTATAAAGGACCCAACATTTTGCTGCATAGAGAAAAATCCCACATCAGTGACAAACACAGACACTATCTCAGAGTAAAAGGCTGGAAAACAATTCTCCAAGCCAATGGTCCCAAAAAGAAAAAGCTGGAGTAGCCATTCTAACATCAAATAGAATTGACTTTCTTCCTAAAGTTATCAAAAAAGATAAGGAAGGACATTTCATATTCATCAAAGAAAAAATCTGCCAAGAAACGTCTCAATTCTGAACATCTATGCTCCTAATGCAAGGCCACCCACATTCATAAAAGAAACTTTACTAAACCTCAAAGCACACATTGCAACTCACATAATAAGAGTGGGAGACTTTAACGCCCCACTCTCATCAATGGACAGATCTTGGAAATAGATACTAAAGAGAGACACAGTGAAACTTACAGAAGTGATAAACCGAATTGATTTAACATATATCTGTTAAACATTTCATTCTAAAGCTAAAGAATATACCTTCTTCTCAGCACTTCATTGTACCTTCTCCAAAACTGACTATATAATGCATCAAATAACAGGCCTCAACAGCTACAAGAAGACTGAAATAATCCCATTCATCCTATCAGATCGCCATGGACTAAGGCTGGTCAAAATACCAAGAAAAACGTTGGAAAGCATACATACACATGGAAGCTGAACAACACTCTACTCAATGATAACTTGGTAATGGAAGAAACAAAGAAAGAAATTAGAGAGTTTTTAGAGTTTAAAGAAAATGAAGCCACAACATAACCAAACTTATGGGATACAATGAAAGCAGTGCTAAGAGGAAAACTCATAGCTCTGAGTGCCTCAAAAGTGAACCTGGAGAGAGCATACACTTCCAGTTTGACAATACACCTGAAATATCTAGAACAAAAAGAAGCAAATACACCCAAGAGGGTAGACAGCAGGAAATAATCAAACTCAGGGCTAAAATCAACCAAGTAGAAACAAAAAGAACTATTCAAAAGTCAACCAAACCTAGAGTTGGTTCCTTGTGAAAAATCAACATCATAGATAAACCCTTAGCCAGACTAACTAGAGGGCACAGAGACAGTACCTTAATTAACAAAACCAGAAATCAAAAGGGAGGCATAACAACTGAAACTGAAGTAATCCAAAAAAATCCTCAGATCCTACTTAAAAAAAAAGAAACAAAAAACAAAAAACCTATACTCAACAAAACTGGCAAATCTTGGTCAAATGGACAATTTTCTAGACAGATACCATATAGCAAAGTTAAATCAGGATCAGATAAATGATCTAAACAGTCCCATATGCCCTAAAGAAATAGAAGCAGTCATTAATTGTCTCCCAACCAAAAGAAGCCCAGGACCAGACTGGATTGGTGGAGAGTTCTATCAGACCTTCAAAGAAAACCTGATATCAATACTCCTTAAAGTATTCCAAAAAATAGAAACAGAAGGAACGCTACTCAATTTGTTTCATAGAGCCACAGTTACCTTGATAGTTAAACCACACAATGATCCAACAAAGAGAGGGAAATTCAGGCCAATGTTCCTTATAAATATCGATGCAGAAAATACTCAATGAAATTCTCAAAAACCTAATCCAAGAACACATCAAAATCATCAACAATCAGGATCAACTACGCTTCATCCCAGGGATGCAGGGATGGTTTACTATATGGAAATCTATGACATATTCTATTATCTAAACAAAGTCAAAGGAAAAAACTACACATGATCATTTCATTAGATGCTGAGAAAGCATTTGACAAAGTCTAACACCCCCTCATGATAAAAGTCTTAGAAAGATCAGGAATTCAAGGCCCATACCTAAACATATTAAAAGCAGTATACTTCAAACTAGTAGCCAAAATTTAATAAATGGAGAGAGACTTGATGTGATCCCACTGAACTCAGAGAGGAGACAAGTCTCCCCTCTCTCTCCCTACCTATTCAATATGGTGTTCCAAATTCCTAGAAAGGGAAATTAGACAACAAAAGGAGGTTAAAGGGATGCAAATTGGAAAGGAAGATGTCAATATATCAGTATTTACAGATAATAAAACAGTATGCTTAAGTGCTCCCCCCCAAAACCCCACAAGAGTTCTCCTATAGCTGATAAACAACTTCAGCAAAGTGGGTGGATACAAAATTGACTCAAAGAAATCAGTGGCCTTTCTCTACTGAAAGGATAAACAGCCTGAGAAAGAAAGTAGAAAAACAACACCCTTAACAATAGTCACAAAATATAAAATACCTTGGTGTGACTCTTACTAAGCAAGTGAAAGACCTGTATGACAAGAACTTCAAGTCTCTGAAGAAAGAAATTAAAGATCTCTGAAGATGGAAAGATCTCCCATGCTCATGTATTAGCAGGATTAATATAGTAAAAATGGCCTTCTTGCAAAAAGCAATCTACAGATTCAATGCAATCCCATCCAAATTCCAACTCAATTCTTCATAGAGTTAGAAACAGTAAGTTTCAAATTCATCTGTAACAACCTGAGAGAACTTCTATGGGAATGAACATCTCTGACCTCAAGGTTTACTACAGAGCAATTGTGATTAAAACTGCATGATATTATTATAGTGACAAGCAGGTAGATGAATAGAATAGAATTGAAGACCCAGAAATAAATCCACACATCTATGGTCACTTGATCTAGACAAAGGAGCTAAACCATCCAGTGGAAAAGTCAGCATTTTCAACAAATTGTGCTGGTACAACTGGCAGTTAGCATGAAGAAGAATGCAAATCAATCCATTCTTATCTACTTCTACAAAGCTCAAGTCCAAGTGGATTCAGGACTTCCACAAAAACTAGATACACTGAAACTAATAGAAAAGAAGTGGGGAAGAGCTTCAAAGCACATGGTCACTCAGGAAAATTTCCTGAACAGTACACCAGTAGCTTATGCTTTAAGACCAAAAATTGACAAATAGACCTCATACACTTGCAAAGCTTTTGCAAGGCAAATGACATTGTCAATCAGACAAAACAGCAACCAATAGATTGGGGAAAGATCTTTACCAACCCTACATCTGATAGAGGGCTAATATTCAATATATATACAGAACTCAAGAAGTTAGATGCCAGAGAACCAAATAACCCTATTAAAAATGGGGTACAGAGCTAAACAAAGAATTCTCAAGTGAGGAATACCTAATGACTGAGGAGCAACTAAAGAATGTTCAACATCCTTAGTCATCAGGGAAATGCAAATGAAAACAACCCTGAGATTCTCACACCACTCAGAATAGCGAAGATCAAAATTTTAGGTGCCAGCAGATGCTGGTGAGGATGTAGAGAAAGAGCAACACTCCTCCACTGCTGGTGGGATTGCAAGCTGGTACAACCACTCTGGAACTCACTCTGGAAGTTTCTCAGAAAACTGGACATAGCATTACCTGAGGACTCAGCTAAAACACTACTGGGCACCTACCCAAAAGATTCTCCAACATAAAACTAGGACACATGTTCCACTACATTAATAACAGTCTTTTTTTATAAAAGCCAGAAGCTGGAAAGAACCCAGTTGTCCCTCAACAGAGGAATGAATACAGAAAATATGGTACATTAACACATTGGAGTACTACTCAGATATTAAAAACAATGAATATATAATTCTTAGGAAAATGGTTGGAACTAGAAAATATCATCCTAAGTGAGGTAATTCAATCACAATAGAACACATATAGTATGCACTCACTGATAATTGGATAGTAGCCCAGAAGCTCAAAATATCCAAGTTACAATTCACAGACCACATGAAGCTCAAGAAGAAGTAAGACTAAAGTGTGGATACTTTGGCCCTTCTTAGAAGGGGGAACAAAAGATTCATAGGAGGAGTTACAGAGACAAAGTGTAGAACAGAGATTGAAGGAAAGGCCATTCAGAGACTGCCCCTCCTGGCATCCATCCCAAATACAGTCACCAAATCCAGACACTACTGTGGATGCCAACAAGTGTTTGCTGACAGAGGCTCTAACAGTGCCTGACAAATACAGAATTAGGTGCTCTCAGTCAACCATTGGACTGAACACAGTGTCCTGAATGGAGGAGTTAGAGAAAGTACAAAGGGAGCTGAAGGGGTTTGCAACCTCACAGGAGGAACAACAATATGAAACAATGTGTACCCCAGAGGTCATAGGAACTAAACCACCAACCAAAGAGTACACATGGAGGGAGCCATGGTTCCAGCCCATATGTAGCAGAGGATGGTCTCGCCAGTCACCAATGGGAGGAGAGGCCCTTGATCCTGTGAAGGCTCTGTGTCCCATTGTAGGGGATTCTCAGGGAAAGAAACAGGAGTGTGTGGTTTGGTGAGCAGGCGTGAGGGGAGAGGATAGGGGGATTTCAGAAGCAAAACCAGGAAATGGGATACCATTTTAAATATAAATAAAGAAAATATCTAATAAAAAAGAATATACATACAAAATAATGTACAGAAAAAGATTGTCATATGCTTGTGTGTGTACACGCCTGTGTATGTAGGTTCATATGCACCTGTGCATGTGTATATGTAGAAGCCAGATGTTGATGTCAAGTGTCTTCCTCTCTCATTCTCCCCCTAGTTTTCTGAGACAGAGTCTTTCTCTTCACCAAGAGCTTATGAATGTGGCTAGACCTACTGGCAAGCAAACCCCAGGATCTCCATGTTCCCCAGTGCTGGGATTACAGGACTTGCTTCACTAGCCTTCTTCTGTGGATGCTGTGGATCCAAAGAGACGACCCCAGGCTTTCATGGAAAACATGTTAGCAACTCAGTTACATTCCCAGCTCAGGTTCTTTCTGAGAGGTCCCAGGCTGTCCTCAGGTAGTACTGGTTCCAACATCAGTAGTACTAGTAAACCCAACCTTACTTTACTTACAAATCTGCTCCTCATGGCCTTCCAAGGAGTGATAAGAAACTTTGAAGATAAACAAAGATTACTCCATGACTTGGGAGCAACAACCTAAGCCACAAATACAATACTTGGTGTGAGGCTGTAGGTTTAGTAGGGGAGAGAAACAAGGAAGTGTTTACATTAAATCTGAGCTATGAGAGCGAATAAAAGGGTTGTTATATCTCCAAGTCTCTTGGGAGCATAGGGAGGAAGGAAAGGTCCCAGTTTCAAACATTAAAGTATTCAGTTAGACTGACTGCTGTATAAAAAAGGACCCAGGGCTGGGATGACAACTCAACTTGTCAAGAGCTTGCTGTGCAGTGTGAGGTCCTGAGTTTGAGCCCCAGATCAAAAAAGGAGTTGAGCTTGGTGGAGCACAGTGGAACATAGTGTCTCATGATTGTAATAGCAGTACTGGGCAGATGGAGACAGGCAGAACCCTAGGGCTCAGCTTGCCAGCTGGTCAGCCCAGCCTCTTGCTTATCCTACTGGGTTCCAGGCAAAGGAAACACCTGGTTTCCAAATACAGTGGACAGACTCTGGCAAAGAACATTAAAGGTCCATATCAGGCCTACACACACAAACACACACACACACACACAAGGACACACACACAGTCACAATCATAATCTAATATTGCTCAGTGAGGATGAAATTAATTTCTCTTTTCCTATACACATTCAAACCCTGGTTCTTTTTCCAATGATCCTAGGAAATGTCCTCAACCACAATGAAAAGCATGAGAAGATACAATGAAAGATACAATGTTCTTTTCAGTTCACCCGTGGCTCTGAATCCAGGTTCTGCTTCCTTTATTATCTCAATTATTATCTTCCATAGCTGATCCCCACTTCCTGTTTGCTCCTATTCAGGGTCACATGCTTAGTAAAGGGCAGACATGAATTTCTTTTGGCAACACAAATTCTTGTAACACTAACCTAAGCCTAAACCTAAATTTAACCCTACCCCCTCACTCTCACCCTAACCCAACCTAACTTTGTGGAAATTAGATGGGAAATAGTGAAAAAATTCAAAGCCAAGGAAGAAATTAGAAACCTCAGACAGAGCAATTCCTTTGTAAAGGAAGAAGACATGGAACAGGTGAGGGTTGATACCGTAAAACTGTACAATTCTTTGTGATCTGGGTGTAGATTACAGCTAAGGGAGCATAAAGGGTTGGTCACAACTGTCACAAAGACCCAAGGATGCCACATGAGCATGGACCCTCAGAGAAGCACGGGGTGATATTGAGGACAGATTCCCAACCTTACATGACATACAGAAAAAACACAACTGCCTGTGGGTTCAGAAGTGACAGGAACACCCATTCTAAATATCAAAGCAGCTGCTGACACCTTGGGGCTGGCCTGAGTGCTAGAACTAGCAGTTCCCACTTGCACAAACTGGCCTGATGCACATGGTTGGCCAGAATGCCTTATCTGGAATGAATGACCTCACAAAATATGAACATTAGACACCATCATCCTGAGATTGTCATCACAAGATCATTTTGCCATCTAAAATGGTGCCTGTCCTCTGGTTAAAACCAGTGACAGCTACTTCATTACCAGTTGCAGAGTTAGCTTTATGTTTCTGTCCACTTATTATCAATGGGATCTATTGGGCTATTTAATAATTGAGGGGTCATTTCCCCATTGCACCCAACATAGAGCTTCCTGAGACCTCCCTAAATCCTAAAGAAGGTTCCTTTCTTCATTCCTTTTATAAAGATTGGCTTGTGTTTGTGTGTATGTGTGTGTGTGAGTGTGTGTGTGTGTGTGTGTGTGTGTGTGTATGTGAGTGTGTATGTATGTGTGTGTGTGTGTGTGTGTGTGTGTGTGTGCATGAGTGTGCAGGTTCTTGTGCACCTGTGTGTGTGAATATGTAGAAGCCAGATGTTGATGTCAAGTGTCTTCCTCTCTCATTCTCCCCCTAGTTTTCTGAGACAGAGTCGTTCTCTTCACCAAGAGCTTATGCATGTGGCTAGACCTACTACTGGCAATCAAACCCCAGGATCTCCCAGCCTCTGCCTCCCCAGAGCTGGAATTATAGGACATACATCACTAGGTCTCTTTTGTGGATCATGGCATCCAAAGAGCTTTTCATGTTTCATGGAAAATACCTTAGTAAGTCAGCTACCTTCATGGCTCAGGTTCTTTCTTTGATGCACCAGGCTGCCTTGAGAGGGTTCTTCCCAACTTCAGTAGTACTAGTAAACCCACAAATGCAGTGCTTGCTTTGGGGCTGTGTATTTGGTAGGGGACAGAACCAAGGAAATGTTTACATTTTAATCTGAGCTATGAGAGAGGATAAGAGAGTCTTTATTTCTCTAAGTCTCTTGGGACATTAGTTTTAGGGAGGAAGGAATGGTCCCAGTTTCAAACATTAAAGTATTCAGCTCGACTGACTGCTGTATCAAAAAGGGCCCAGGGCTGGGACTACAACTCAACTGGTCAAGAGCTTGCTGTGCAGTGTGAGGTACTGAGTTTGATCTCCAGAATCCACATAAATCACAAGAGTTGAGCTTTTTGAAGCACAGTAGAGCATAGTCTAAATCCTTTATAAATCCTAATCTTGTTCTTCTGGTGTGTTGGTGTATCTCGAACTTGCTGTGGTGGAATAACTGTATTAGATATTGAAACTTTATAACTTTAACTTCTTAAAAGACAAAGAAGAGGAAAATTGTATCCCTGTACATACTATTTAGTGCATTCCTATGCACACTATTTAAATCATACCTTTATTTTCAAATTTTGAAATTTAAATGGCAAAGAATTTAATAAATGCTTTATAGTATCTTAAAAGGATCTTCTTATTGGCTTATAGTTTGATCCTAAACAGCTACCTTATTAGGGAAGGGAAAATCAGGTTCTCTCCACAGAAGGCCACAGAAGCATGATGGTTAATTTGTGTGACAAGCTGGCAGGTAAGTTGACTCAGTGCCATGATTGAAATGACTAAGAAACTAAATTAGATTCATGTTTTAGATCACTCCTTGCTTACCATTTTTCCAGTTTAGACTAGCTTCAAGCCTTTTAACTTTATGGCAAAAGAACATCAGAGACTGTATATTCTGACTTAGTAAGATTAGTCATTTAATAGAGTCATAATGATTTTTCTCTTTTCTTCAGTGTGACAAGTCTTTCTAACTCAATCTTAGACTGGTCTAATATTTAGTCCAACATTAGAGATTCCTATTGTAGATAACTATATTCTTAATTACCTAGCAAAGTTAATTCAGAGCACATCCCCCACTTCCAGAGAGTCTCTGGCCTTTTTACTATTCTAAAACTAGCCCAGAGACTGAGCTTGAGCCTTGCTAATTCGCAACTGAATAAAGTACCTGAACTTCCCCAAAAGAAGCTTTGTGATGTCACTCTTCTATGTTTAAGATTTTGTTTTTCAAGCAGGTCAATCAACACCTTCAGCCAGACTGCAGTGGGCATGCATCCCTGCACCCTAGAGCATGCTAGAGGCAGCTGTTATTTTCATTCTAAAGAGGTATTGTGGCTTTAGGTCTGATTTGAGATTTAGGTTTACTACGAGGGCTAAAAAGGCAGAAATTTCAAATATTAGAAGAGATTGGTTTTTATTCTGATAGATAGGCTTAGTCCCTTAGCTGGTCTCTGGTTTTCCACCCTTGCAGTTTTTGCAAGGTCCCCTTAGTTCCTCAGGCTGTGGGAATAACAGAGATGAGGAGGGTGGCCTCCAGCTCCTAATATAGCCTAAGAGCCACAAATTGTGGTATTACTAGTGACATAATTCTTGTCGAGGCCTTGCTAAATCTGAGGTTGACAATTCTTCTTTAGGAGCTGCACAGTACTCAGAACTGTGCATACTGATTCGTGATCATATGAATACAGTACGGGTACTGCTTGGGTGCAGAAATTTACTCTAGGTGAAGGTCCAGCTTGACCATTTCTGGGTTCCCTGTGAGATACACCTGGTTTGGATGGAGGTTGGTATCTAGTTCCAGTTACAACCAAAATATCTTTCTAAGGCTCTGCCTCCCCTCCCCAAAAGATACCAAGAGCCACAAGTGTGGGTCATGACAGCACCCACGGGAGGAATCGGGTCATTCCACTACATAAACAAACTCAAAGACAAAAATCACATGAACATCTCGTTAGATGCTGAGAAAGCATTTGACAAAATCCAACACTCTTTCATGATAAAAGTCTTAGAAAGATCAGGAATTCAAGGCCCATGCCTAAACATGATAAAAGCAATCTAAAGCAAACCAGTAGTCAACATCAAAGTCAATGGTGAGAAGCTGGAAGCAATCCCACTAATACCAGGGACTAGACAAGTCTGCCCACTTTCTCCCTACCTATTCAACATTGTACTTGACGTCCTAGCCAGAGCAATTCGTCAACAAAAGGAGATCAAGGGGATACAAATTTGAAAGGAAGAAGTGAAAATATCACGTTTTGCAGATGATATGATAGTATATATAAGTGACCCTAAAACTTCCACCAGAGAACTCCTAAACCTGATTAACATCTTCAGTGCAGTGGCTGGATATAAAATTAACTCAAACAAGTCAGTGACCTTTCTGTACACAAAGGATAAACAGGCTGAGAAATAAATTATGGAAACAACACCCTTCACAATAGTCACAAATAATATAAAATTGAAGATGTCAGAAGATGGAAAGATCTCCCATGCTCATGGATTGACAGGATAAATACAGTAAAAATGGCTATCCTGCCGAAAGCAATGTACAGATTCAATGCAATCCCCATGAAAATTCCAACTCAATTCTTCAACGAATTAGAAAGGGCAATTTGCAAATTCATCTGGAATAACAAAAAGCGTAGGATAGCAAAAACTATTCTTAACAATAAAAGAATCTCTGGGGGGAATCACCATGCCTGACTTCAAGCTGTACTACAGAGCTATTGTGATAAAAACTGCATGATACTGGTACAGAGATAAATAGGTAGATCAATGGATGAGATCTGAAGACCCAGAAATGAACCCACACACCTAGGGGTCACCTGATCTTTGACAAGGGAGCTAAAACCATCCCGTGGAAAAACGACATCATTTTCAACAAATAGTGCTGGCACAACAAGCAGTTATCATGTAGAAGAATTCAAATTGATCCATTCTTATCACCTTGTACAGAGCTCAAGTCTAAGTGGATCAAAGACCTCCACATACAACCAGAGACACTGAAATTTATAGAGGAGCAAGTGGGGAAATGCCTCAAAGATATGGGCACAGGAGAAAAATTCCTAAACAGAACAGCAATGGCTTTCGCTGTAAGATCAAGAATTGACAAATGGGACCTCATAAAATTGCAAAGCTTCTGTAGGGCAATAGATACTGTCAATAAGACAAAAAGGCCACCAACAAATTGGGTAAAGATCTTTACTCATCCTAAATCTGATAGGGGACTAATATTCAATATATACAAAGAGCATAAGAAGCTGAACTCCAGAAATTCAAATAACCATATTAAAATGGGGTACAGAGCTAAACAAAGCATTCTCAACCGAGGAATACCAAAGGACTGAGAAGCACTAGAAAAAATGTTTAACATCCTTAATCATCAGGGAAATGCAAATCAAAACCACCCTGAGATTCCACCTCACACCAGTCAGAATGGCTAAGATCAAAAATTTTGTTGACAGCAGATGCTGGCAAGGATGTGGAGAGAGAGGAACACTCCTCCATTGATGCTAGGATTGCAAGCTGGTACAACCACTATGGAAATCTGTCTGGCAGTTCCTCAGAAAATTGGACATAGTATTACCAGAGGATCCTGCAATACCTCTCCTGGGCATATATCCAGAAGATGTTTTAAGTGGTAAGAAGGACAGATGCTTCACTATGTTCATAGCAGCCTTATTTATAATAGCCATAAGCTGGAAAGTACCCAGATGCCCCCTACCCCCCCAACAGAGGAATGGATACAGAAAATGTGGTATATTTACACAATGGTGTACTACTCAGGTGCAGCATGTGCAGGCCCGCACTTTCGCCACGGTAGCACAGGCTTTTGCCACAGTGGAGGCGGGACAATCTCCTCAGATTCGGTTTGCCACTGTAAGGAAATAATGCTGCGTTATGCCATAGGTTGCGAGGCTAAGCACTGCACAGAGGATAGCTTGCTGTTGGCATCCTGTGGAAGGCACATCTGATTGCATGAAGGTTCAGTGTCCTAGTTCCCTTCCCCCAAGAAAAACGACACGGGAGCTGGCCAAGACCTCTCTGGGTGATGAGCCCAAGCAATGGTTTTGTGTAGGGCCCCCATGCATGCACACTGGGGATCAGACCTCTACCTTCACCCATGAGGCTTGCTTGCATCAATCAAGATCTGGCCATAGATTAATCAGCATCCTGGCCTTCTGATGCACTTGCCGCATGCAAACAGGACAATCTCCCCAAGTGTGGCTTGGCATGATAGAGAAGTAGTCAGTGACGGATAAGACTCCCTGGGCATGTCACCAACCTAAGACAGGGATCAAACCAATGCTGTTTGTCTGCCAAGGACGGGTAAGGGGCATTGCTGCAGGGGGCAATATAAGACAGACATTCTCTCTGCCAAAAAAGAAAAAAGGGGGAAATGTGAGGAGTGGGTGTGGCAGCAGTCCCAAGAAGGCACCAGGGACTGCAGCTAAGTATTATGACTTGCACCTGACTTCCTCATACACCTGAAAGTAAGCTACAACCATCATGAGACCTGTGCAGGTACACCAGGATACTGGCGAATCTATTTTTGTGGAGACATGCCCCTGCTTCCCTGATTAGTTGAAGCTGCGTGCCTGGTGAGGTGATGTGGCCTGCCATGAGTGGATGAGGGCTGAGAGTATATAAGAGTGAGAGGCCCGGGTCAGAGAGAGAGAAAGAAGGAAGAATGAAAAAGATGAGAGAGAAAGTTGAAGCGAGAGAGATTAAGACTGAAGTGGTCCTGTCGTTCTTGGTGGTCGAGAGCAGACTCAACACCTCAGTACAGGGGAAACCAGGGCCAAGAAGTGGGAGTGAGGGTGGGGGGAGGGTATAGGGGACTTTTGGGATAGCATTTGAAATGTAAATAAAGAAAATATCCATTAAAAACAAGAAGTATGGGGCTGGTGAGATGGCTCAGCAGGTAAGAGCACCTGACTGCTCTTCCAAAGGTCCAGAGTTCAAATCCCAGCAACCACATGGTGGCTCACAACCATCCGTAACGAGATCTGACTCCCCCTTCTGGAGTGTCTGAAGACAGCTACAGTGTACTTACATATAATAAATAATAAAAATAAAATCTTAAAAAAAAACAAGAAGTATAAAAAAAGAAACTAAAAAAGAGTTTACATCCATAGAAGAATCCCCAACATTGAGGTGAACTTTATAAACTGCCAGCACAGTCATTTTACACCTATAAAATGGCAGTTATAGATGGTTCCATTCAATGCATGTCACGGGGGAAGTCCTGAGCCTAATATATTAAGCTATTTGCAGCATGACACACAGAAAATTATGAGTAATGAAGAAAGAGGAAGGAAAGAAAGACAGAAGCCAGATGTGCCTACATCACAAAAGTTCAAAACAGCATCTTTATGTGTGTATCATAGGGCAACTCTCATGCATCCAGCATCTGTATATATCAGTCAACAGCAGTTCAGATGCCTTCATACCCACTTGTACGGAGGGATACAGACATCAGGTTCCAAAGCATTGCCCAGAGGCGTTATTTTTATTGTTTCTCATGTAGAGTTTTTTTTCCTTTTGTCTCCCCCCGAGTATTTGTAACTTTCCTGGGCCATTTTTATTTTTGTTTCAACTTGACACAGGCTAGAGTTATTTGGAAAGAGGGACCCTCAAGTGAGAAAATGCCTCTATGAAACTGATTCACGAGGGCCCAGCAAACAGTAAAGAATATCCCTCCATGGCCTCTGCATCAGCTCCTGCTTCCTGACCTGCCTGAGTTCCAGTCCTGACTTCCTTCAGTGATGAACAACAGTATGGAAGTGTAAGCCGAATAAACCCTCTCCTCCACAACTTGCTTCTTGTTCATGATGTTTGTACAGGAATAGAAACCCTGACTAAGACAATGTGTATGTTAGAAACTGAATATAGGTCGTCTCTGAGGGCATTAAGTGCTCTTATCACTGAGTTATCTCTCCAGACTCAACTTTACTATTTTTAAAAGGAATATAATGAACACATGTTCTGTGCTGTAACTCTCCAGCTACTGGCTTCAAATTATACATACAAATGTAATATGTATACACAGAGCACAAACCTAAGGAGACCTAACAAGGCACAAAAGAAAAGAAGCCCCAGGAGTGTGGCTGTAGGAGACAGAGCAAAACTAAGCTTGGCCAGTAGGGGGCAACTGTGCCCCTAGCTGCACTTGCACTGTGAATGCTCAACACCAATTTTTTGAGCTTCATCAGAGTCCAGGTGTTTACTGTGGTGAAGTTCTTCCTCTTTCAGGCATAGATGAGCTTAACAGAGCTACGCATGCGTATTTACAACGGCCATGGCGTGGTTGCTGTGTCTGTCCTATTATCTCCAGAGTTTCAGTCCTTATTTTGTCAGTTGTATTTGACAGGCACCCTTCATGTTTTTATATATCTAATTAAATTTTCCTGCCTACTGTATGGATTAAACTGCATGAAACTAAGCTGAGCACCATAACCAATTAGCATGGAATGTCAGACACATTGGAACTTCTCTGCACTACAAAGCTTATTTAGTTATTTTGTTATTTATAAACAAATATCTGATACTGGATTTATAGTTTATTTGAATATTGGATTTGTTTGATTTTTTAAAAATATCTATGTCAAGCAGGTCCATTCCCTATAGTCATTCAAAAACTATTTAAATTTTCTTTGCATCTAAATAAAATCAAAGTGGTCATCTCTTCAGAAAACCAATTGTCAAACTTACAAAGAAATTAATTCTGAATTGCTGTTTACCAAATTAATTACAAGGGATAAAGCAAGTGATTGCCGTATCATCCACATAGAAGCATACAATAAGACCATTTTTAGCTTTTCTTATCTGTTTTTTGAAAAGATTAATTTTAATGTGTGTGTGTGGGCGTTTGTGTACAGGTGCACACTGACAGGGGCACTTGGCTGACAGGCACTTGTGAGCTTCTTTACATGGCTGCTGGAAACTTCCATTCATCTGGAAGCATTGTCTAGAATTAGTATTAATGACTGAGGCGCCTCTCCAGCCTTAAGCACATCTTTGGGCATTCAGTTTTAAGGTTTTCACATCTCTGTCTACAGTATTTTTACCTTCTGAAAATTAAAACCACTAGTCAGGTTTCAGATAAAAAAGATTTACATCCACAGAAGGATCACAACCATTGAGGCGAACTGTATCAACTGCCAGCACAGTCATTTTATACCTATAAAATGGCAGTTATATATGGTTCCATTCAATGCATGTCAAGGGGGAAGTCCTGAGCATAATTTATAAAGCTATTTGCAACTTGACACACCCGGGAAATTATGAGTAATGAAGAAAGAAGAAGAAAAGAAAGACAGAAGCCAGACGTACCTACATCACAAAAGTTCAAAACAGCATCTTTATGTGTGTATCATAGGGCAACTCTCATGTATCCAGCATCTGTATCTATCAGTCAACAGTACATCAGATGTCTTCATACCAACTTGGACATACGGATACAGACATCAGGCTTCAAAACATTGGCCAGAGGCATTAATTTCATTGTTTCTCATGTAGAATTGGTTTTTGTTTGGTTAAGTATTTTTGTTTTGTCTTTTTCTTATCTCATTAGCTTTCCTGGTCATTGTTTTTATTTTTGTTTATGTTTCAACTTAACACATGCTAGAGTTGTATGGAAAGAGGCACCTTCAAGTGAGAAAATGCCTCTATAAAACTGATTCAGGAGGGCCCAACTCCTGAAATATGGAATTTCCACCCTTGGCAGGGGGTAATAAGTTATATAAGAAGGTAGGATCACAATCCACAGGGAATGAGTGAGGAAGCAACATTCCCCTAGGGACTCTGCTTCAGTAATTGCCTCTGAGTTCTCACATAAGAGTTACCCCCCTCCTTTTGCCCCGCACACCCAGCTCCCCTCATAATGGACTGTAAGCGAAAATAAACCCTTTCCTCCTCAGGTTGATTTTCTCATGATAGCAGTCAAAATAACTCTAACATTTATCTATCTAAAGGTACAGAAAATACCAATTTGTTCTTGGAAGTTCGCATTTGCAAAGCACCATGTAGTTTCTCTATAAATGTCACTCTTTTTCCAGCTATCTTGAGAGTAAGCTTAGAAGATCTCTTGCCAGTGCGTTCCAGTCACTTTCCTCATGATCTACTAGCCTGGAGGTTCTCATCCTTCCCAATGCTATGATCCTTTAATACAGCTTCTTCAGGTTGTGGTGACCTCCAACCATATAATAATTTCCTAGGTAGTTCATAATGGTTATTTTCCTTCTGTTATGAATTTTTTAATTAGGTATTTTCTTCATTTACATTTCAAATGCTATCCCAAAAGTCCCCCCTCCCTCACCCCCCCATTTCCCCTTCCACTCCCACTTCTTGGCCCTGACGTTCCCCTGTACTGAGCCATATAAAGTTTGCAAGACCAATGGGCCTCTCTTCCTAATGATGGCCAACTAGGACATCTTATGCTACATATGCAGCTAGAGACACAAGCTCCAAGAGGTACTGGTTAGTTCATGCTGTTGTTCCACCTATAGGGTTGCAGACCCCTTTAGCTCCTTGGGTACTTTCTCTGCTCCTCCATTGGGGGCCCTGTGTTCCATCCAATAGCTGACTGTGAGCATCGACTTATGTTTTTGCTAGGCCCCGGCATAGCCTCATAAGAGACAGCTATATCAGGGTCCTTTCAGCAAAATCTTGCTGGTGTATACAATGGTGCCAGTGTTTGGAGGCTGATCATGGGATGGATGCCCGGGTGTGGCAGTCTCTAGATGGTCCATCCTTTCATCTCAGCTTCAAACTTTGTCTCTATAACTCCTTCCATGGCGTTTTGTTCCCAATTCTAAGAAGCGGCAAAGTGTCCACACTTTTTTGGTCTTTGTTCTTCTTGAGATTCATGTGTTTTACAAATTATATCTTGTATCTTGGGTATTCTAAGTTTCTGGGCTAATATCCACTTATCAGTGAGTACATATCATGTGTGTTCTTTTGTGATTGTGTTACCTCACTGAGGATGATACCCTCCAGGTCCATCCATTTGCCTATGAATGTCATTCTTTTTAATAGCTGAGTAGTACCCCATTGTGGAAATGTACCACATTTCCTGTATCCATTTCTCTGTTGAGGGACATCTGGGTTCTTTCCAGGTTTTGGCTATTATAAATAAGGCTGCTAAGAACATAGTGGAGCATGTGTCCTTCTTACCAGTTGGAACATCTTCTGGATATATGCCCAGGAGAGGTATTGAGGAATCCTCTGGTAGTACTATGTCCAATTTTCTGAGGAATCTCCAGACTGACTTCCAGAGTGGTTGTACAAGCTTGCAATCCCACCAACAATGGAGGAGTGTTCCTCTTTCTCCACATCTTTGCCAGCATCTGCTGTCACCTGAATTTTTGATCTTAGCCATTCTGAATGGTGTGAGGTGGAATCTCAGGGTTGTTTTGATTTGCATTTCCCTGATGATTAAGTATGTTGAACATTTTTTTCTAGTGCTTCTCAGCCATTCAGTATTCCTCAGATGAGAATTCTTTGCTTATCTCTGAATGCCATTTTTATTTATTTTTTATTATTATTAAATTTTAAATTTTTTATTACGTATTTTCCTCAATTACATTTCCAATGCTATCCCAAAAGTCCCCCATACCCTCCCCCCCACCCCCCTACCCACCCATTCCCACTTTTTTGTCCTGGCATTCCCCTGTACTGGGGCATACAAAGTTTACATGTCCAATGGGCCTCTCTTTCCAGTGATGGCCGACTAGGTCATCTTTTGATACATATGCAGCTAGAGTCAAGAGCTCTTGGGTACTGGTTAGTTCATAATGTTGTTGCACCTACAGGGTTGCAGATCTCTTTAGCTCCTTGGGTACTTTCTCTAGCTCCTCCATTGGGGGCTCTGTGATCCATCCAATATCTGACTGTGAGCATCCACTTATGTGTTTGCTAGGTCCAGGCGTAGTCTCACAAGAGACAGCTATATCAGGGCAGTTTCAGCAAACTCTTGCTAGTGTATGCAATGGTTGTGGAGAGCCGCAATACATTTACCATCATAAGATGGTGCCAGCTTCCGCAGTGCGTTATGCCACCTAAACAAAGATCAAGCTATGTGCGCATGTGCAAGGAGTGAAAGCACACCAAGTCACAAGCCCACCCCCGGGGCGTATGAGATCGTGGGTAAAGCAACCATTCAGGCATGGACATGCCACACCAGGGGGTATTTAAGCAGCGCCTTTCTGAGGCTTATTTGTCTTCCTCATCAATATGTAATAAAGTTTGGCTGCAGAAAGATTCTTGTGTCCCGTGTGCGTTCTTGCTAGCGAGAACAATAGCTCGGGACATAATGGCGCCGAAACCCGGGAACGCCTCACCATCGCTGGGTGCCAAGGGGGCCCCCCACTCGTGGGGAGGGATCCAGAACTGCAGGACTTGAAGGTAAGCTCTGAGAGACATGTGAAGCATGTCAGAAACAGAGCGGGGTAAAAGATTAAGAGCTCAGAGAAAATAATTAAGAAATAAGGCCCTTCCAAAGACCTTGGATCCGAGGAAGTGAGAGAATTGGGGAAAGGACGCCCCTGAGAGAGGATAAGGAAAAGAAGGAGAAAGCCCCCAAAAAAGACAAGAGTAGCTGGACACAAAAGTCAGCTCGCTGCGCAGTCACCTGACCCTCGACTTCTGGGTCCTAGTGCACCTCTGCCCTATGCGGATAGGTACCATTCAGAGCCCCTCGAGCGAGCTGCCACTCCTGCGGACGTGGGGGAAGAGGGCTGAATAGAGGGTGGACGGACCTGGGTCCCCCAGCCCCTCCTCGACCTCGCAATGGCTAACAGCCCCACCGACCCCTTGAGGGTGGTGGGGACAAAAGAAGAAATAGCTGTAATGTGGGGGAGGGAGTGGCAAAAGCTTCACACATTCTTTATTACATTTTACTCTAACAGCGAGTGTGGGCGGCCTCTGAGACAGGACTGGCGGGAGGGAAGTGCCCGCCTGGCTTCCTAGAGCAGCCACACTTCATTTGGCTCCTCTCAGAGTCTGTGCACGCTGCCGCCTCCAAGGGCTCAGGACGAGCCAGGCAGGCGGGTAGTGCAGCAAGCACCGGGGGTCTGTCTAGTGGTTAAGTCGCAGCCTCTGCCACCTTCCCCCTTCCCTGCCAGTGTTTGTGGTTATTAACTGCTTTCACTGTGGGGCGCGTGGGCTGGGCGCGCGGGTGGGTCCGGCAGCAGCCTGGGCGCACTTTAAGATATCTGTGTTCCTTTGAGACACCAAATTATATTCTCTGTCTGTCTATTGTCTATTTGTTGGTGCACCAAACTGTCCTTAGGTCTGTCAATTCATGTTTGTCTTTGTTTTGTTGTATGAATGATGATTGTCCTGTGTTTCATGTTGAAAAATAAAGCTTTATCTGCTGGCACTCTCAATTTACACAGCAAAAAGCCCTGTGGCTGGGAGTCAGCTACAGCTCTTAAAGGGGCAGGCAGCCTTTTGCTTGTAACAGAAAGTTAGCTTAAAATTGGGAACTCGGGTTGGAGTCATTCTAAACAACAAGAAACAGGTCATGTGCATTAACAGTGTACAAAGGTTAGAAAGAATAGGTTTAAAAAGAAATTACCAGACATTTGCTCAAAATGTGGGAAATGAAGACATTGGGTAAATAAATGCATACCAACCAGAGTGGTAACAGGAAGGCCAATACCTCAGTTTAAAGTGCAACAGCCAAAAAACCCAAATGTATGGAGCACTTCAGACCACAGTGTCCATGAGGCCACCCAAACACCTAGGAGAGAAGTCCCTTACAGTGGGCCTACTAGTAGTTGGGTAGGTCCTCTTCTGCCTTGAAATACATCCCAGAGTTATAGACTCAGATTATGAGGAACAAGTTAAGATTATGTGTTCTGCACCCCGAGGTATTGTGGAGATTTGGATAATCGTCCCACTTTACAATTACAAATAAAAAGAAAAACCTTTCAAGGTATATAGATACAGGAGCTAA
Organism: Mus musculus; assembly: GCF_000001635.26. Taxonomy (NCBI): domain Eukaryota; kingdom Metazoa; phylum Chordata; class Mammalia; order Rodentia; family Muridae; genus Mus; species Mus musculus. Next base: position 60,111,108 of record NC_000070.6, read on the forward strand.
TAAAAGCATTGTATCCAGTAAGTGGTGACCTGTTAATCAATCATCACATAGCTTACAAGGATTAGGATATGAGGCTACCCCAACTATAAGTGCAACATCCTTACAATGAAAAGATATAGAAGAAAGGACAGGGCTTTTTCAGTTTTATACTGACTAATGATTACTCTCAGAAAAGCAAGGAAATGATGAAAGAAATGGGATATATACCTGGACTAGGTCTTAGAAAGAACTTACAAGGTAGAGTTTCTCCAGTTAAAGCCACAGAAAAAGCAGATAAAAAAGGGCTGGGTTTTTTCTAGGGGCCACTGAAAAGCCTTTGTCCATTCCATGGCGTGCCTAAGTGACTTTTACCCTCTTAGAAGTTAAAAGCAGCTAAAAATTAGTACAAAAACAATTAGACCTGGGACATGTGGAACCCACGCAATCAACCTGGAATACCCCTATTTTGTTGTAAAAAAGAAGTCAGGTAAATAGAGATTGTTACTTGACCTAAGAGCTATTAATGCACAAATGTAAGTTATGGGTCCTGTACAAAGAGGATTCCCCCTACTCTCAGCTCTACCTAAGGATTGGAGAATTATAGTGGTGGATGTTGAGGATTGTTTCTTTTCCATTCCATTAAGTGGAAAAGATGAACCTAAATTTGCATTTACCTTGCCTTCTATTAATCATATGAAGCCTAATTAAAGGTATCAATGGTGAGTATTGCCCCAAGGAATGGCGGGTGGCGTTGCCATATGTCAGTTATATGTGGGAAAGGCTTTGCAGCCAGTTGGAGATGGTTTCCCCTCTTTAAAGATATGAATGATATTGTAATTTGTGACCTAAAGAAGAAAGTATACAGCAAGCTTATGGTTTGCTTAATGTAACTTTAAAAAATAATGGCTTGATTATTGCACCAGAAAAGTACAGCAGTCTAATGTTAGTCATTTTTTTAGGAGCCACCATTACTTTAAGGTGTGTCAACCCACAAAAGATTAGTATAAGAAAAGATCATCTAAAGACATTAAATGATTTTCAAAAATTATTAGGAGATATAAATTGGATTAGACCTTATTTAAAGATCCCTACTTCAGAATTAAAATCTTTATTTCAAATTTTAGAAGAATCACATATTACCTCATTGAGACAATTAACACCTGAGGCTTCTGATGTTCTTAGGAAGGTAGAAAAAGCGATCCAAACAGCACAGTTACATCGTATAAATGAGCAAGAACCTTTGTGCCTATGCATATTACGCACCATCAATTTGCCAACTGCTGTGTTATGGCAAGATGGTCCTTTAGTATGGATACATCCACATCTATCCCCTAATAAGACTATAGAGCATTATCACACCATGGTAGCAAATATGGCTTACAAAGGTATAAAAACTTCAATTACTCACTTTGGAAAAAATGCCTGATAGCATAATTGTTCCTTATACTGTCGCACAAATGCAAATATTGTGTGCTACTATAGATGAATGGGCCATTCTTAGATGCAGTTACTCTGGTTTAATTAATAGTCATTATCCTAAACATCCTTTATTACATTTTATGCTATTGCATCCAGTGATTTTTCCAAAGGTGACAGATAATACCCCTATAAAGAGAGCTATTGATATTTATACAGATAGATCCAAAACAGGAATTAGAAGTTATGTGATTAATGGAAAAGCTGTAAGGTCGCAATTTCCATCAAGAGCCCCTCAATTGATGGAATGTTTGCTAGTTTTAGAAGTTTTTAAAAGGTTCCTTATGCCCATAAATATTATCTCTGATTCTGTTTGTGTAGTTAATGCTGTATTAGCATTAGAGACTGCCAGAAATTTTAAGCAGTCTAGTTCAGTATCTGAAATTTTTATGAAAATAAAAGATTGTATTTTAATGCGTGAGCATCCCTTTTATGTTCAACATATTAGAGCACATACATCTTTACCTAAACCTATGGTTAAGAGAAATACAATTGCTGATTCAGCCACCAGAGATATGGATTTCCTATCACAAAGTTCTATAAAAGGTGCTAAGAATTTTCATCAACTTTATCACGTCCATGCTTCTACTCTGCGACAGAAGTTTAAGCTCACATAAACAGAAGTTTGAGATATTGTCCTACAGTGTGGTAAATGTGTAGAATTTATTAATGCACCTTCCGTGGATGTTAATCCTCGCAGATTGCCACCCCTAGATGTTTGACAGATAGATGTGATGCATATCCCAGGTTTTGGTAAATTACAGTATGTACATGTGTCCATCGATACCAGCTCTGGTGTCCTATATGCCTCTCCCTTGACAGGGAAAAAAGCAGTTCATGTCATATCTCTCTGCTTAGAGGCTTGGGTTACATGGGACAAGCCCCTAGTGCTGAAGACAGACAATGGTCCTGCATATACTTCTTCTAAATTTAGTCAATTTTGCAAACAAATGCACGTAAAACATATTACTGCATTGCCCTATAATCCACAGGGCCAAAGAGCTCATCCTACTTTGAAACAATATTTGCAAAAACAAAGAGGGGGAATAAAGGTTATGATACCAAAGATGGCTCTATCCCTTGCAATATTTACTCTTAATTTCTTAAAATTGGATGATGCTGGGAGATCACCAGCTGAAAGGCACGGACAATGGCTTCAATCGCCCAATGAAATGGTCAAATGGAAAAATGTCCTTGGTAATAAATGGTATGGCCCGGATCCTATCTTAATCAGATCCTGGGGAGCTATTTGTGTTTTTTCCACAGGGTGAAGAAAATCTACTTTGGGTCCTGACCGGACTGACAAGGACCGTGAGAGAACAAGATGAACCCCAAGATGATCCTGTTTCTCCCAATGATTGAGACCAGGGTAAGTATACCCTTGTGGGCCATAGTAAGATCATGGCCAGTACCTGTACTGGTACATCCCAATTCTTTTACCTTGCCTTTATTTTTTGCAAAGGAATGTTTTTTGGATGTGCCTTATGCATGACAAATTCCTCAAGAGCCACGGGTGTATAAGAGTACTAGTTTATAAACCTTTTACACCCTGTATATTTTTAAAGAAAAAGATTATCTCTATTTGGGCAGATCCCATTAACCAAAATAAAGTGAGCTCTCTAGTGTTATTTAATGCTTTAACACAAATTGCTCAAGGAGCACAACCAAGATCAGGTGATATTGGAAATAATGTAACTTCACCTATAAACATCACCACTATTATGATAAAGGGAAATGTGATTATTCCCAAAAGATCATGATAGCCTGCTGGCACTGCTGCTGCTATACACAGCATGCCTTAGTGCCATCCAGACCTTGCATTTCCTATAGTTTTTTCACCTTGTCAATCAAATGTTTTTCCTCAGAAAGAATTAGCAAAGGGTTTTGTTTTGTCACCACCATTAGATTATGCTGTAATGTATGATAAAGGAGATGCTACAGGGAAATAAAATATTTGGCCATATTACCAATGGATTTTAAGTAATGAGGCAGATGCTAATACCAGTTTGTCAGCCTTTGCACTGCTGACTGGAACCTTTCATGAGATATTGAATGTTTCTGCCACACTTTTCAATATCTCTACTCATTTAGATAACATGACATCTAATAGAGTTATCAGAAATATGACTACTCCTTCAGTAGAAGTCTGTGTCAATCCTCCATTTTTCTTTATTTTGGCTGAATTTCAAAATAATACAGAATGGTTAGATTGTACAAATGTCACTTGTTTTTTGACACAATGCTGGAATGGAACTAATTTCTTAGCCTTAGTGGTACATTTATCAACCTTTGTCCCTGTGTCTGTTGAGGCAGATCCAGAGAAGTTCCCAATCATGAGTCTTGTCTGGTGGAAGAGAGATTTTGGAATCACAGCCGCCATTGTTACTGCCATTGCAGTGTCTGCAACATCAGCGCAGAAATTGCTATGGCCTATCAAGTCAATAGTGCTGATACCATAAGTCAGATAACAGAAAATACGTCTGAGGCATTGCTTACCCTGCAAAGGGTGGATTCTCATATTGCTTCAGGACTAACGTTAGTGAATCAAAGAGTAGGTATTTTACAACATAACGTGGAACAGATGATGGATGTCATACAAATGAGTTGTGTGGCATCAACTCTGCATATGTGCATTACTCCTGTTAGGTATATTAATAATTCTTTTATTAAAAGTACAGATTTATCGAATTATCTGAAGGGGAACTGGTCGCAGGAGCTGGAAAGGTTGTAGACGAAGCTGCAGATACAGATCCTGAACCTTAATGGAACCAGAGTGGAACCAGTGACTCTTGGAGACTTCACCTCTTGGCTTACCTCTGCATTTTTCTTACTTCAAAGAATGGGTGGGGGTGGCTCTGTTTGGCACAGCCCTGTGTTGTGGATTAGTGTTCATGCTATGATTGGTTTGCAAACTCAGATCTCAACATAAACGTGAAAAGGTCGCGCTCACTCAAGCACTTGTGGCCATTGAACAAAGGGCCTCCCCTGAAATTTGTTTATCTATTCTAAATCATTTTTTGGCTGGCCTCTTTTGTAGAGTTCGCCCTAGGTCATTTAGCAGTTACTGTCACATGGTACTGTGGTATCCAGAGACGGGCAACTTTCCTCATGCACAGACCAACCTAAGACATGGGGCCCAGTGGCCCAGTGGTGATAGGGTTACCCTATGACGGGTAAGGCTGTGACATTAGAGGAACGACCTAAAACAGGAGCCACAGCAGATGGACATAACTGCAGAGGCCTAGACCAGCCTCGTTTTAATAAAATAAAATGGGGGAGATGTGGAGAGCCGCAATAACATTTACCATCATAAGATGGCACCAGCTTTGCAGTGCCTTATACCACCTAAACAAAGATCAAGCTATGTGCGCATGTGCAAGGAGTGAAAGCACGCCAAGTCATAAGCCCACCCCCGGGGCGTATGAGAACGTGGGTAAAGCAACCATTCAGGCGTGGACACGCCACACCAGGGGGAATTTAAGCAGTGCCTTTCTAAGGCTTCTTTGTCTTCTTCATCAATATGTAATAAAGTTTGGCTGCAGAAAGATTCTTGTGTCCCGTGTGCATTCTTGCTAGCGAGAACAATATCTCGGGACAAATGGTGTCATCGTTTGGAGATTGATTATGGGATGGATCCCTGGATATGGCAGTCTCTAGATGGACCATTCTTTTGTCTCAGCTCCAAACTTTGTCCCTGTAACTCCTTCCATGTGTGATTGTTCCCAATTCTAAGAACGGGCAAAGTGTCCACACTTTGGTCTTCTGAACAACATTTTGAATTGGGCTATTTATATTCCTGGATCCAGCTTCTTGAGCTCTTTGTAGATATTGCATATTATTCCCCTATCAGATTTAGGATTGTTAAAAATCCTTCCCCAATCTGTTGGTGGCCTTTTTGTCTTATTGACAGTCTCTTTTGCCTTACAGAAGCTTTGCAATTTTATGAGGTCTCATTTGTCAATTATCGATTTTACAGCACAAGCCATTGCTGTTCTGTTTAGGAATTTTCCCCCCTGTGCCCCTATCTTCGGGACTTTTCCCTACCTCCTTCTCTGTTAATTTCAGTGACTCTGGTCTTATGGGGAGGTCTTTGATCCACTTAGACTTGAGCTTTGTACAAGGAGATAAGAATGGATCAGTTCGCATTCTTCTACATGATAACCACCAGTTATGCCAGCACCATTTGTTGTAAATGCTGTCTTTTTTCCACTGGATGGTTTTAGCTCCCTTGTCAAAGATCAAGTGACAATAGTTGTGTAGATTCATTTCTGGGTCTTCAATTCTCATCCATTGATCTACCTGTCTGTCACTGTACCAGTACCATGACTTTTTATCACAATTGCTCTGTAGTACAGCTTAATGCCACACATGTTGATTCTACCAGAGTTTCTTTCATTGTTGAGAATAGTTTTTGCTATCCTAGGTTTTTTATTTTTCCAGAATAATTTGCAAATTGCCCTTTCTATATCAGTTAAGAATTCAGTTGGAAGTTTGATGGGGATTAAATTGAATCTGTAGATTGCTTTCGGCAGTATAGCCATTTTTACTATATTAATCCTTCCAATCCGTGAGCATGGGAGATCTTTCCATCTTCTGACATCTTCTTCAATTTCTTTCTTCAGAGACTTGAAGTTCTTATCATACAGGTGTTTCACTTTCTCAGTTAAAGTCACACCAAGGTTTTCTATATTATTTGTGAATGTTGTGAAGGATGTTGTTTCCCTAATTTCTTTCTCACTCGGTTTATTATTTGTGTAGAGAAAGGCCATTGATTTTTTTGAGTTAAATTTATATCCAGCTACATCACTGAAGCTGTTTATCAGGTTTAGGAGTTCTCTGGTGGAATTTTTAGGGTCACTTATATATACTATCATATCATCTGCAAATAGTGATATTTTAACTTCTTCCTTTCCAATTTGTATCCCCTTGATGTCCTTTTTTTGTCGAATTGCTCTGGCTAGAACTTCAAGTACTATATTGAATAGGTAGGGAGAAATTGGGCAGCTGTGTCTTCTGTTCTGTTGTTATGTTTCCTTTTTCCTTTTTGATTTTGTTAATTAGGATACTGTCCCTGTGCCCTCTAGTTAGTCTTGCTAAGGGTTTATCTATCTTGTTGATTTTCTTAAAGAACCAGCTCCTGGTTTGGTTGATTCTTTGAATAGTTCTTTTTGTTTCCACTTGGTTGATTTCAGTCCTGAGTTTGATTATTTCCTGCTTTCTACTCCTCTTGGGTGAATTTGCTTCCTTTAGTTCTAGAGCTTCTAGGTGTGTTGTCAGGCTGCTAGTGTATGCTCTCTCTAGATTCTTTTTGGAGGCACTCAAGGTTCTGAGTTTTCCTCTTAGGACTACCTTCCTTTTGTCCCATAAGTTTGGGTATGCTGTGGCTTTATTTTCCTTAAACTCTAAAAAGTCTTTAATTTCTTTCTTTATTTCATTCTTGACCAAGGAATCATTGAGTAGAGTGTTGTTCAGTTTCCACGTGAATGTTGGCTTTCTATTATTTATGTTGTTATTGAAGATTAGCCTTAGCCCGTGGTGATCAGATAGGATGAATGGGATAATTTCAATATTTTTGTATCTGTTGAGGCCTGTTTTGTGACCAATTGTATGCTCAATTTTGGAGGAGGTACCATGTGGTGCTGAGAACATTTTATCCTTTTGTTTTAGGATAAAATGTTCTGTAGATATCAATTAAATCCATTTGTTTCATAACTTCTGTTAGTGTCCATGTGTCAATGCTTAGTTTCTGTTTCCAGGATCTGTCCATTGGTGAGAGTGGGGTGTTGAAGTCTCCCACTATTATTGTGTGAGGTGCAATGTGTGCTTTGAGCTTTACTAAAGTTTATTCAACGAATGTGGCTACCCTTGTATTTGGAGCATAGATATTTAGAATTGAGAGTTCATCTTGGTAGATTTTACCTTTGATGAGTATGAAGTGCCTCTTCTTGTCTTTTTTGATAACTTTGGGCTGGAAATCAATTTTATTCGATATTAGAATAGACATTTGGTCCAACTTGTTTCTTCAGACCATTTGCTTGGAATATTGTTTTACAGCCTTTCACTCTCAGATAGTGTCTGCCCTTTTCCTGAGGTGGGTTTCCTGTAGGCAACAAAATGTTGGGTCCTGTTTGTGTAGTGGCCACAGACCCTCTGGGTCCCTTTGTTTGCTTAGAACAGGTCTCTAGTTGCAGATGGGCAAGGAATCAATGAATGACAGACAGAAGCAACACAAGAGGTTGTATAGAATCTGAATGTGATTTTTCAAATTGAGCATCAAACTTTTTATACAGAAGAAAATAGGGAAGTTAGGTGACACATCAGAAAGGTACAAATGAGGTTACTGGATGCTTAATGACTCTTACAGTAAACAGAGGAATGTAAACACAAAGACTGGCAGGAACTGGGCAATAAAACAACTGAGACAAAGTCAGCTCTATCTCAGGTTAGCCATAGTCTTACAAGCCAGGTGTGAGATCTTTACACTCCTAGGGCAAGGGCTTTCATACCCAAGTCATGGTTCTAATTAGGGAGTTCCGCTCTAGCTAACCATCTCATGAAAAATGCAACAGTCTAAAACCATACTCTGATCTACTTCCTGAACCATTGTAAATTCCTGTATATGGGAGTGACTTGGCTTTATTCTACATGATAGTGTAATACTAGAGGCAATTATGAATGTCACTGAATAGGCAACATTCTTACTGAATTCCAAGCCCATGGTCAGCTCAAGGACTTTCTAGGATGTTGGAACAGTGGCGAAGGCTTGGCTATGTCAGAATTCAATCTTAAAGTCGTATATATTAAAATAATACTAAAAGAGAGCATGTGGATCCATACACCAGACTAATTCGACGATGGGGTATGAGTATACAGGTTATGAGAATGCCAAAGTTCCAGGAGCTGAGTTTCTGTGAAACTCAATGCCTCGTGAGTGCTCCCAGGCCTCTCGTTCTGCCAAGCAAACTTCACTGGATTGTGCTTAGCATGTAGTCTGTCTATTAGTCTATGTCTTTTTATTGGGGAATTGAGTCCATTGATGTTAAGAGAAATTGAAAAGTAATTTTTGCTTCCTTTTATTTTTGTTGTTAAATTTGGGGTTTTGTTCTTCTGGCTGTCTTAGGTTTGTTGAAGGATTACTTTCTTGCTTTTCTAGGGTATAGTTTCCATCTTTTGTTGGTGTTTTTCCTTTATTATCCTTTGAAGGTCTGGATTCATGGAAAGATATTGTGTGAATTTAGTTTTATCATGGAATACTTTGGTTTTTCCATCTACGGTAATTGAGAGTTTTGCTGGGTACCGTAGCCTGGGCTGGCATTTGTGTTCTCTTAGATTCTACATAACATCTATCCAGGCTCTTCTGGCTTTCATAGTCTCTGGTGAGAAGTCTGGTGAAATTCTAATAGGCCTACCTTTATGTGTTACTTGACTGCTTCCCCTTACTGCTTTTAATATTCTATCTTTATTTAGTGCATTTGTTGTTCTGATTAAAATATTTCGGGAGGAATTTCTTTACTGGTTCTGTCTATTTGGAGTTCTGTAGGCTTCTTGTATGGTTATGGGCACCTCTTTCTTTAGGTTTGGGAAGTTTTCTTCTATAATTTTGTTGAAGATATTTGCTGGCCTTTTAAGTTGAATATCTTCATTCTCATCTACTCCTATTATCTGTAGGTTTGGTCTTCTCATTGTGTCTTGGATTTCCTGGATGTTTTGAGTTAGGACCTTTTTCATTTTCCATTTTCTTTTGTTGCTGTGCCCATATTCTCTATGAAATCTTCTGTACCTGAGATTCTCTCTTCCATCTCTTATATTCTGTTGCTGATGCTCACATCAATGGTTTCAAATTTTTTTCCTAGGGTTTCTATCTCCAGCATTGTCTCTCTTTGAGTTTTCTTTATTGTTTGTACTTTTCTTTTTAGGTCTTGTATGATTTTGTTCAATTCCATCACCTGTTGGGTTGTATTTTCCTGTATTTCTTTAAGGACTTCTACTTTTTTAGCAGTGTTCTCCTGTATTTCCTTAAGTGAGTTATTAAAGACCTTCTTGATGTCCTCTACCAGCATCATGAGATATGATTTTAAATCTCAGTCATGCTTTTCGGGTGTTTTGGGATATCCAGGACTGGCTGAGGTGGGAGTGCTGCGTTCTGATGATGATGAGTGGTCTTGGTTCCTGTTAGTAAGATTCTTACCTTTGCCTTTCACCATCTGGTAATATCTGAGTTAGTTGTTATAGTTGTTTCTGGTTGGAGCTTGTTCCTCCTGTGATTCTGTTAGCCTCTGTCAGTAGACCTGGGCGTCTAGTTCTCTCCTGAGTTTCAGTGGTCAGAGTACTCTCTGCAGGCAAGCTCTCCTCTTGAAGGGAAGGTGTAGAGATATCTGACATTCGGACCTGCCTCTTGGCTGAAGATGAAGGCCCGAAACAGGGCCTGTCCCAGAAGCTATGTACACTCTCACTTGTGCAGACTGGTCTCTGAGGGATGGTTTCCCCACCTGCTCTAGCAGAGCATTTCCTGGTGGACACCTCTCCTCTGGCAGGGATGTAGCCCAGATGTCTGGAGCCCAAAACGGGGTCTATCCCAGAAACTCTGTTGCTTCTGCCTGTCCCAGAAACTTTGTCACTTCTGTAGTCCTCACTTTCACCTGCGCCGACTAGTCTCTGAGGGATCCGGGATACAAGATGGCTCCCTAACCTGCTCAGGCAGAGCCCTCCCAGGTGAACACCTCTCCTCTGGCGGGAATGGTGCCTGGAGGTCTGGGGACCAAAATGGGGTCTGTCCCAGAAGCAATGTTGCTTCTGTAGTCTGCACTCTCACCTGTGCTGACTAGTCTCTCCAAATTGTTCCTTTTTAAGATACTGCTAATTCTCAAAAATTTGCAACTGTTTATGCACATATAACTCAAGTTAAGAGAAAATACTGTTTCTTTAAAGGAGTGTCCTTGGGGTGGACTCCAAGCTATACTGACTCTTGATGTCTGGCATTCCAATATGCTATTGAACACAGATAGTCTTTTCCTAAGAGGTCTTGATTCCTCTCTTCAATAGGTATCTGTCTTAGAAACATTTCAATATAATGATATTTAGCTCAGGGGAACATGTAATCTGAGGTCAACACTATTTGTACACACTACAAATCCTCAGCACTGTCAGCACCTTGGCAGGCACAGAGTTAGCATTCAGTCACTAAATGTTGAATAAGGGAAAGCAGGATGACACGGGAGAGGGAGAGGCTGGAGCGATGACTTCTGGTTAAGAGCAGTTTCCTGTTCTTTTAGAGGACCTGGTTAAATACCCACCACTAACATAGTGGCTCACAGGAATCTATAACTGTAGTTCCAGGGATCTGACACCCTAGGTGTGCACTGCATACATGGGGCACACAGACATATGCATAAACAAAATACTCACACACATAAATAATCTATTAAAATAGGAAAGAATTAACCAGACCAACAGGAAGTGGGCAGAGGGCTATCTAGGGCATGGAGAGTGTACACACATGCAAAGGACATGGAAAATAGGAACATAAGTAGTTCAGAGAGCCAAAGGAAACCTTGCAAGAACACATCAAGCACAGGAGTTATAAGGTGAGTGGAGGCTACAAAGGGGTGTGTGTCAGTTTGCTGGGGCTGCCCTTAGGAAGTCATGCAGTATGGGTGACTTCAACAGCAAAAATTGAACTTTCTCATTTCTAGCAGCTAGATAGAACTCTGAGAGCAAGTTGTTCAACGTGCCTTGCTTCTTCTGAGATCTTTTTCATTCGTTGAATCATAATGGAAGGCCCTTGGTCTTGGGAAGATAATATGACCCAGTTCAGGGGAATGCTGTGGCCAGCATGCAGAAGTGGGTGGGTTGGGGAGCAGGGCACGAAGAGGGTATAGGGGACTTTTGGGAAAGCATTTCAAATGTAAATGAAGAAAATATTTAATAAAAAAAGAAGTAGGCCCTAATGATCATGAGGGAATAGACTTGCTAGCAAGAATGAGGGGAAGCTCTCTATAGGGAGCTTCCTTCTTCCATGTCTTTTATATAGGCTGCCAACATAAGGTGTGGCCCACTTTAAATGTGTTTCTTTGATCCTCAACAATATCTGGATTAAAAGTGTGTCTTTCCATCTTCAATTGACTTTTATTTCTCAAAGAGATCGGTTTATTATCTCTCAAAGGTGTACTGAACTGCTATGGTTTTTGTCAATTCCAGATGTAGTTAACAACAAGAATAGTCATTACAAGCACACCCCTTGTCACCTTGACACGAAATCACATATCCCTTGTTATGCTTATCTTCCAAATAGAAGAAATAGCCAGGTCATAATTGTACCTGTATAACTATCCCATGGACAATCTCAAAATCATTGTATATTTAGCAGAGTCATAATTGTGCACAACATGATATAAATATCCCTCATACAACCATGAATGCATTATAAATTTTATAATGTCACCTCAAGGGACATTCTTTGATATCTCAAAATTTAAATATGACAACCACTGATATTCTTTTTATTGTTCTGATATTATATGACAAAGAAAGAAAACATAAAAATCTGTACAAACTCATTCTTAACAAACTACAAGGTTGTGCATATCCAGTTGCCTTGAGCTATGTGCTGCCCACCCCCTACCACAGCTTCATTGTCCAGCCACTTCTCCCTGGCCTCCACCAGAAATGCTGTACCTGGAATATACAGGTAATAACCTACTTCCTGCCCCCAAATCCCCTGCCTCTATGTCACCTGGAGCACAACCAGCTCCACTGAGACTTGTCCAGCTCAAGGCTTCCCATAGGAGGCCTGCTGCACCAGGAATATCCAGGTTAGGCCCAATTTCCTGATACCTGTTACATCTATAAAATCCAGGGACAACCAGGTGAGTATAAGAACATAACCAATAAGAGCCACTGAAATATGCCATCTTGAGAGCATAGCTATTTCAGTACAGCAACCCTGGTTATCCTAACACAATTAAAGAACAAGAAAATGACATTAAATTCAATCTTCTAAAGATGATAGAAGTCTTTAAAGAATAAATGAATAAATTCCTTAAAGAAAACCAGGAAAATACAATAAAACAGGTAGAGGTCTTCATCTCCCCACTCTCACCAATAGATAGGTCATTGAGATAGAAAGTAAGCAAAGAAAATTTGAAACTAACAAAAGTTATGAATTAAATATACCTAACACATATCTAGAGAACATCTCACCCAAACACAAAAGAATATACCTTCTTCTTAGCATCTCATCGAATCTTTTCTAAAACTGACCACATAGTTGGTCACAAAGCAGCTGGTCTTGTTATCTCAACAGATAGAAGAACATTGAAATAACTCCTAGTATCCTCTCATACTATCATGCATTAAATCTAGAGTTCAACAATAGAAACAACCTAAAGGCCACAAACTCATGGAAAATGAACAGTTCTCTACTCAATGATCCTTGAGTCAAGGAAGAAATAAAGAAAATAATTCTCATACTACTAATTTAAAAGTACACCTGAAAGCTCCAGGGAAAAAGGAGAAGAAAGCATACCCAAGGGGAGTAGTTGGTAGGAGATTATCAAACAAGGCAGGAATCAATAAGTTAGAAACAAAGAATAGAATACAGAGAATCAAGGAAACCAAGAGCTGGTTCCTTGAAAAATTCAACAAAATAAACAAATCTTTATCCTAACCACCTAAGAGGCAAAGATACAGTATCTACATAAACAAAATCAGAAATGAGAAGTGAGACATAACCATATACACTTTGGAAATTCAAAGAATCATTTGGCCCAACCTACAAAGCCTGTACTCCATCCATAAAATTGAAAAATCTATCTGAAATGGATGGCTTTCTAGATAGATTCCACTTATCAAAGTTAAATCAAGATCAGGGAAAGTATTTAAATAACTCTATAATCCCTAAGGAAATAGAAGCAGTCATTAAAAGTCTCCCATCCCAAACAAAAGAAGGCTCCAGAGCTCACCCTGTGCCACTGCTCTCCATACCCAAATTCTGCTATGAGAGAGCTGGTCTCCCAGGAGTGCTGACACACCTGTGAACACTGGTAAGGACCACCAGTTTTGGTCAAATTCCTGGCCCAAGAAGGACCCACCCAGAACCATCAGGACAGAGGAACCAAGGAATGGTGGAGGACAGGGTCCTTCTGGTTTCTGTCTGCACCCCTAGTCTGAACCTGTGCCACAGTTCTCCATACCCAAATTCTTCCTGGAGAGAACTGGTCTCCCAGGAGTACTGACACACAGACTTGCAGTTGGGACAGGCAACAGTCAAAGACAGCAAGTCCAGCTAACACCACAGATTACCAGATGTCTATTGGGCCTCCCTGCTTTATAAGCACAGTCTCTTAGTAGACTCTCGGGCCTTGATCAGAGAAAAATTTATCTTGCCTCATTCTTTTCTTGCTGTCTAGTCTTTTTCAGCCCCAGCCTGCCTTTCAGGAGTACCTGGTTCATGTAAGCCACGGGCGGCTTAGAGTTACAGCTATAAGCAAGTTCAAGAATCTTAAAACAGAAACCAAAGTTATTTGGCAACATCAGAACCAAGCTCTCCCACCACAGCAAGTTCTAGATACACCAACACAACAAAAAAGTAAGATTAGGATTCAAATAGGATTTAGATTATGGTCTACTGTGCTTCACTAAGCTCAACTCTTTTATTTGCATTCTGGGGATCAAACTCAGGACCTCACACTGCACAGCAAGCTCTTGACCAGTTGAGTTGTTGTCCCAGCCCTTGACCCTTTTTGATACAGCAGTTAGTCTAGCTGAATACTTTAATGTTTGAAATTGGGACCTTTCCTTCCTCCGTAAAAGTATGCTCCAAAAAGACTTGGAGAAATGACAACCCTCTTATTCTCTCTAATAGCTAAGTTTAACATGTAAGCACTTCCTTGGCTCTATCCCCTACCAAATACAGAGCCCCAAACCAAGTATTGGCTTAGGTCGTTGCTCCCAACAACCTAACATGGAGCATCCTCTCTTTGTCTTCAAATTTTAGTATCACCCCATGAAAGGCCACTAGGAGCAGATTTGTAAGTAAAATAAAGTTGGGTTTACTAGTACTACTGATGTTGTGAAGAAATACCTGAGGGCAGCCTGGGGCATCTCAGAAAGAACCTGAGCTGGGGAGGTAGCTGGGTTACTAAGGTGTTTTCCATGAAAGCCTGAGGACCTCTCTTGGATCCCCAGCAACCACAGAAGATGCCTAGTGATGCAAGTCCTGTAATCCCAGCACTGGGGAAACAGAGGCAAGGAGATCCTGGGGTTTGCTTGCCAGTAGGTCTAGCCACATTCATAAGCTCTAGTTGAAGAGAAAGACTCTGCCTCAGAAAACTACGTGGAGAATGAGAGAGGAAGACATTTGACACCAACATCTGGCTTCTACATATACACATGCACAGGTGCATATGAACCTTCACACACATGCACACACACACACACACACACACACACACACACACACACACACAAGACAATCTTTATAAAAGGAATGAAGAAAGGAACCTGCTGTAGGATTTAGGGATGTTTCAGGAAGCTCTAGGTTGGGTGCAATGGGGAAATGACCCCTCAATTGTTAAATAGCTCAATAGATCCCATTTATAATAAGTGGACAGAAACATAAAGCTAACTCTGCAATTGATAAAGAAGTAGCTGTCACTGGTTTTAACCAGAGGACAGACACCAATTTAGATGGCAAAATGATCTTGTGATGACAATCTCAGGATGATGGTGCCTAATGTTCATATTTTGTGAAGTCATTCATTCCAGATAAGGCATTCTGGCCAACCATGAGCAACAGGCCAGTTTGTTAAAGTGGGAACTGCTAGTTCTAGCATTCAAGCCAGTCCTAAGGTGTCAGCAGCTGCTTTGATCTTTAGAATGGATGTTCCTCTCACTTCTGCAGCTACAGGCAGTTGTGTTCTTTCTGTACGTCATGTGAGGTTGGGTATCTGTCCTCAAAATCTCTCTGCTTCAGCCCTTGATCCTCTGAGGATGCTTGCTTATGTGGAATGCTTGGGCTTTTGTGACGGTTGTCCCCAACTCTCTATGCACCCTTAGCTGTAATCTACAACCGGATCACAAAGAATTGTACAGTTCTACTGCATCAACCCTCACTTCTTCCCTGTCTTCTTTCTTTACAAAGTGATTGCTCAGTCTGCGGTTTGAATTTCTTCCTTGGCTTTCAATGTTTCTACTATTTACCATCTAATTTGCACAAAGTTAGGTTGAATTAGGGTTAGAGTTAGGGGTTAGGGTTAGATTTAGGTTTAGGCTTAGGGTTAGTGTTAGAAGATTTTGTGTTGCCAAAAGAAATTTATGTTTGCAATTTACTAAGCATGTGACCCTGAATCAGAACAAACAGGAAGTGGGGATCAGCAATGGAAGATAATAAATGAGGCAGAACCTGGGTTCAGAGCTAAGGGTAAACTGAAAAGAATACTGTATTTCTCATTGTATCTTCTCTTCTTGTTAACTGTGGCTAAGGTCATGTCCCGGGAGTCATTGGAAAAGAGTCAGGGTTTGAATGCGTATAGGAAAAGAGAAATTAATTCCATCCTTACTGAAACATATTATATTATGATGGGGACTGTGTGTTTTTATATGTGTGTGTTTGTATGTACACACATGTGTGGGTGTTCATATGTTTGTGTGTATTCTTGCAGGTGTGTATATTTACGTGTGTGTGTGTGTGTGTGTGTGTGTGTGTGTGTGTGTGTGAGTGTGTGTGTGTGTGTGTGTGTGTATAGGCCTGATATCAACCTTTCGTGTTCTTTGCCAGAGTCTGTCCACTTTATTTGGAAACCAGGCGTGTTCTTTTCTTGAAACCCTGTAGGATAAGCTATAGGCTGGGCTGGCCGCTGACAAGCTGAGCCCTAGGGATCTGACTGTCTCCATCTGCCCAGGGCTGCTATTAATGCTCCACCAAGCTCAACTCCTTTATTGATCTGGGCATCAAACTCAGGACCTCACACTGCACAGCAAGCTCTTGACCAGATGAGATGTCATCTCAGCCCTGGGCCCTTTTTGATACAGCAGTCATTCTAGCTGAGTACTTTAATGTTTGAAACTGGGACCTTTCCTTCCTCCATAAAACTATGCTCCCAAGATACTTGGAGAAATAACAAATCTCTAATTCTTTCTCATAGCTCAGATTTAATGTAAACATTTCCTTGTTTCTCTCCCCTACTAAACCCACAGCTTTAATCCAAGTATTGCATTTATGATTTAGCTTGTTGGTCCCAAGTCATGGAGTAACCTTTGTTCATTTTCAAATATTAGTATCACAACATGAAAGGATATAAGGAGCAGATTTTTAAGGAAACTAAGGTTGGGTTTACTAGTACTACTAATGTTGGAAAGAAACACCTGAGGGCAGCGTGGGGCATCTCAGAAAGAACTTGAGCTGGGGAGGTAGCTGAGTTACTAAGGCATTTTCCATGAAAAACTGGGGACCTCTCATTGGATCCCCAGCATCCATAGAAGAAGCCTAATGATGCAAGTCCTGTAATCCCAGCACTGGGGAAGAGGGAGATCCTGGGGTTTGCTTGCCAGTAAGTCTAGCCACATTCATAAGCTCTTGGTGAAGAGAAAGACTCTGTCTCTGAAAACTATGTGGAGAATGAGAGAGGAAGACACTTGACATCAACATCTGGCTTCTACATATACACATGCACTGGTACACATGCATGCACAGACAAACACAAAACAATCCTTTTTTTGTACTTTATTTTATATGTATTTTCTTTTTTATTAGATATTTTCTTTATTTACATTTCAAATGGTATCCCATTTCCTGGTTTCCCCTCTGAAAACCCCCTATCCCCTCCCGTCTCCTCTGCTCACTAACACACACTCCTGTTTCTTGTTCTTGGCATTCCCCTCCACTGGGGCACAGAGCCTTCCCAGGAACAAGGGCCTCTCCTCCCATTGGTGACTGACAAGACCATCCTCTGCTACAAATGGGGGCTGGAGTTCCATGTGTACTCTTTGGTTGTTGGTTTAGTCCCTGGGAGCCCCGGGGATACAGGTTGATTCATATTGTTGTTCCTCCTGTGAGGTTGGAAACCCCTTTAGCTCCTTCAGTCCTTTCTCTAACTCCTTGATTAGGAACCCTGTGCTCAGTCCAATGGTCACCTGAGAGCATGTACTTCTGTATTTGTCAGGCACTGTTAGAGCCTCTGTCAGCAAACACTTGTTGGCATCCACAGTAGTGTCTGGTTTTGGTGACTGTATTTGGGATGGATGCCAGGAGGGGCAGTCTCTGAATGGCTTTTCCTTCAATCTCTGTTCTACACTTTGTCTCTGTAACTCCTCCTATGGGTATTTTGTTCCCCCTTCTAAGAACTTTTATATTACTTCTTCTTGAGCTTTATGTGGTCTGTGAATTGTATCTTGGTTATTTTGAGCTTCTGGGCTAATATCCACTTATCAGTGAGTGCATACTATGTGTGTTCTTTTGTGATTGAATTATCTCACTTAGGATGATATTTTCTAGTTCTAATCATTTTCCTAAGAATTTCATAAATTCATTGTTTTTAATAGCTGAGTAGTACTCCACTGTGTTAATGTACCACTTTTTCTCTGTCCATTCCTCCATTGAGGGACATCTGGGTTCTTTCCAGCTTCTGGCTATTATAATTAAGGCTGTTATGAAAATAGTGGAATATGTGTCCTAGTTATATGTTGGAGCATCTTTTGGGTATATGCCCAGTAGTGGTATAGCTGGGTCCTTACATAATACTATTTCCAGTTTTCTGAGAAACTTCCAGAGTGAGTTTCAGAGTGGTTGTACCAGTTTGAAATCCCACTAGCAATGGAGGAGTGTTCCTCTCTCTCTACATCCTCACCAGCATCTGCTGTCACCTGAATTTTGATCTTTGCTGTTCTGTGTGGTGTGAGAATCTCAGGGTTGTTTTGATTTGCATTTACCTGATGACTAAGGATGTTGAACTTTTCTCTAGGTGCTTCTCGGCCATTCGGTATTCCTCAGTTGAGAATTCTTTGTTTAGCTCTGTACCCCACTTTTAATAGGGTTATTTGGTTCTCTGACATATAACTTCTTGAGTTCTGTCTATATATTGAAGCCCTCTATCAGATGTAGAGTTGGTAAAGATATTTTCCCAATCTATTGGTTGCTGTTTTGTCCTATTGACAGTGTCATTTGCCTTACAAAAGCTTCGCAATTGTATGAGGTCCCAATTGTCAATTTCTAATCTTAAAGCATAAGCTATGGATGTTCTGTTCAAAAATGTTCCCATGTTCCCATGTGCTCGAGGCTCCTCCCTACTTCTTTTCTATCAGTTTCAGTGTATCTAGTTTTATGAGGAGGTCCTTGATCCACTTGGAATTGAGCTTCGTAGCAGTAGATAAGAATGCATTGATTTTCTTTCTTCTACATGCTAACTGCCAGTTGAGCCAGCACCATTTGTTGAAAATGCTGTATTTTCCACGAGATGGTCTAGCTCCTTTGTCAAAAATCGTGTGACCATAGGTGTGTGGGTTCATTTCTGGGTCTTCAATTCTATTCTATTGATCTATCTTCCTGTCAATGTACCAATACCTTGCAGGTTTTTTTTATAATCACAATTGCTGTGTAGTGCAGCTTGAGGTCAGAGATGTTGATTCCCACATAAGTTCTCTTATTGTTGAGAAAAGTTTTTGCCATCCTAGGTTTTTGTTATTATAGATGAATTTTCAAATTGCTCTTTCTAACTCGATGAAGAATTCAGTTGGAATTTTGATGGGTATGCATTGAATTTATAGATTGCTTTTGGCAAGACGTTCATTTTTACTATATTAATCCTGATCATGATCCAGTTCATGATCATGGGAGAACTTTCCATCTTCTGAGATCTTTGACTTCTTTCTTCAGAGACTTGAAGTTCTTCTCATACAGATCTTTCACTTGCTTAGTTAGAGTCACACCAAGTTATTTTATATTTTGTGCCTATTATGAAAGGGTGTTGTTTCTCAACTTTCTTTCTCAGCCTGTTTATTCTTGGAATAGAGAAAGGCCACTGATTTGTTTGAGTTAATTTTATATCCAGCCACTTTGCTGAAGTTGTATATCAGGTTTAGAAGCTCTGTGGTGG
Source organism: Mus musculus (assembly GCF_000001635.26). NCBI lineage: Eukaryota > Metazoa > Chordata > Mammalia > Rodentia > Muridae > Mus > Mus musculus. Next base: position 60,130,652 of record NC_000070.6, read on the forward strand.
AATTCTTGGGGTTAATTAAGTACACTCTCATATCATCTGCAAATAGTGATAGTTTGACTTCTTCCTTTACAATTTGCATCACTTTGACCTCCTTTTGTTGTCTAATTGACCTGGCAAGGACTTCAAGTACTATATTGAATAGGTAAGGAGAGAGAGGGGACCCTTGTCTCATCTCTGATTTCAGTAGGTTTGCCTGAAGTCTCTCTCCATTTAGTTTAATGTTGTCTACTGTTTTGCTGTATATTGCTTTTACTATGTTTAGATACGGGCCTTGAATTCCTGATCTTTCTAAGACTTTTATCATGAAGGGGTGTTGGACTTTGGAAATCCTTTCTTGGCATCTAATGAAATGATCATGTGTATTTTTTTCCTTTGAGTTTGTTTATATAGTGGATTACATTGATGGGTTTCCATAAATGAACCATCCCTGCATCCCTGTGATGAAGTCTACTTGATCCTGATGTTTGATGATTTTGAATTGTTTTTGGATTAGTTTTTCGAGAATTTTATTGGGTAGTTTTTGTATCGATATTCCTAAGGAACATTGGCCTGAATTTCTCTTTCTTTGTTGGTTCTTTGTGTGGTTTAAATATGAAAATAATTGTGGTTCTATGGAACAAATTGGGTAGTGTTCCTTCTGTTTCTATTTTTAGGACTACTTTAAGGAGTATTGGTATTAGGTCTTCTTTGAAGGTCTGATAGAACTCTGCACCAAATCCATCTCATCCTGGGCTTTTTTAAGGTGGAAGACAATTAGTGGCTGCTTCTATTTCTTTAGGGAATTGAACTGTATAAGATCCTGATTTAACTTTGGTACTTGGTATCTGTCTAGAAAATTGTCCATTTCATCCAGATTTGCCAGTTTTGTTGAGTATAGGTTTTTATTTTTTTAAAGTAAGACATAATGGTTTTTTGTTTTGTTTTATTTTGTTTTTTTGTATTTCTTCAGTTTCAGTTGTTATGTCTCCCTTTTCATTTCTGATTTTGTTAATTAGGATACTGTCTCTGTGCCCTCTAGTTATTCTAGATAAGTGTTTATCTATCATCTTGTTTTCTCAAGGAACCAACTCTAGGTTTGGTTGACTCTTTGACTAGTTCTTTTTGTTTCTACTTATTTGATTTTAGCCCTGAGTTTGATTATTTCCTGCTGTCTTCTCTCTTGTGTGTATTTGCTTCTTTTTGTTCTAGATCTTTCAGATGTACTGTCAATCTGGAAGTGTATGCTCTCTCCAGTTTCTTTTTGGAGGTACTCAGAGCTATGAGTTTACCTCGTAGGGTAGGACTGCTTTCATTGTGTCCCATAAGTTTGGTTATGTTGTGGCTTCATTTTCATTAAACCTAAATATCTCTAATTTCTTTCTTTGTTTCTTCCATGACCAAGTTATCATTGAGTAGAGTGTTGGTCAGCTTCCATGTGTATGTATGCTTTCCATTGTTGATGTTGGTATTTAAGACCAGCCTTAGTACATGGTGATCTGATAGGATGGATAGGATTATTTAAATCTTCTTGTAGATGTTGAGGCCTGTTATTTGACTGGATATATGGTTAGTTTTGGAGAAGGTACTGTGAGGTGTTGAGAAGAAGGTATATTCTTTAGCTTTAGGATAAAATGATCAACATATATATGTTAAATCAATTTGTTTTATAACATCTGTTAGTTTTACTGTGTCACTGTCTAGTTTCTGTTTCCAGGATCTGTCCATGATGAGAGTGGGGTATTAAAGTCTCCCACTATTATTGTGTGAGTTGCAATGTGTGCTTTGAACTTTAGTAAAGTTTCTTTTATGAATGTGGGTGGCCTTGCATTAGGAGCATAAAAGTTCAGAATTGGGACTTTTCTTGGTAGATTTTTTTTTCTTTGATGAATATGAAGTGCCCTTCCTTATCTTTTTTGATAACTTTAGGATGAAAGTCAATTTTATTTGATATTAGAATGGCTACTCCACCTTATTTTTTTTTTTTGGGGGGGGTGGACCATTTGCTTGAAGAATTGTTTTCCAGCCTTTTACTCTGAGGAAGTGTCTGTGTTTGTCACTGATGTGTGTTTTCTGTATGGAGCAAAAGGTTTGGTCCTTTTTAAATATCCAGTCTGTTAGTCTATGTCTTTTTATTGGGGGAATTGAGTCCATTGATATTAAGATGTATTAAGGAATAGTAACTGTTGCTTCATGTTATTTTTGTTGTTAGAGTTGGAATTATGTTAAGATGGCCTTCTAATTTTTTGGTTTGTTAAAAGATTACTGTCTTGAGTTTTCTAGGGTTTAGTTTCACTCCTTTTGTTGTAGTTTTACATTTATTATCCTTTGGTGAGCTGGTTTTCTTGAAAGATATTTTGTAAATTTTTTTTATATCATGGAATATATTGGTCTCTCTAAGGTAATTGAGTGTTTTGCTGGGCATAGAAGCCTGGGCTGGCATTTGTGTTCTCTTAGGGTCTGTATGATATATTTCCAGGATCTTCTGGCTCTTATACTCTCTGGTGCGAAGTCTGGTGAAATGCTGAATGGTCTGACTTCATGTGGTACTTGACCTTTTTCCCTTACTGCTTTTAATATTCTTTCTTTGTTTTGTGCATTAGGTGTTTAGATTATTATATGACAGGAGGAATTTCTTTTCTGGTCTAATCTATTTGGTGTTCTCTCTGCTTCCTGTGTGTTCATGGGCCTCTTTTTTTTTTTTTTATTTTAGGTCAGGAATGTTTTCTTTTCAAATTTTGTTGAAAATATTTACTGGCCCTTTAAGTTGGGAATTTTTGCTCTTTTCTATACCTGTTATCCTTAGGTTTGTTCTTCTCATTGTGTTCTGGATTGCTTGGATGTTTTGAGTTAGGAAGCTTTTGCATTTTGCACTTTCTTTGACTGTTGTGTCAATGTTTTCTATGGTATCTTCTGTACATGAAATTCTCTCTTCAATTTCTTGTATTCTTTTGCTGATGCTTGAATCTATGACTTCTGATCTCTTTCCTAGGATTTATATCTCTGACGTTTTCTCCCATTGTGATTTCTTTATTGTTTCTACTTCCATTTTTAGATCCTGGATAGTTTTGTTCAATTCCTTCACCTGTTTGGTTGTGTTTTCTTGTAATTTTTTAATGGATTTTTGTGTTTTCTCTTTAAAACCCTCTCCCTTTTAAATCTGTTCTCCTGTATTTTTTCAAGGGAGTTATTAATATCTTTCTTAAAATCTTCTATCAGCATCATGAGATGTGATTTTAAATCCAAAACTTGCTTTTCCAGTTGTTGGGGGTATCAAGGACTTGCAGTGGTGGGATAACTGGATTCTGATGATGCCAAGTATCATTGGTTACTGTATGTAAGGTTCTTGCCCCTGCCTTTTGCCATCTGGTTACCTCTGGTGTTAAATGGCCTTGTAGTCTCTGGCTCGAGCTTGTCCCTTCTGTGCATCTGTAAGCCTGTGCCTATACTCCTTGGAGAACGCTCTATCCTGGATGAACTTGTGTACAGAGGGCTGTGGAACAGCCCAAGCTCCGGGAGTAGATGGTGACTGAAGGGATCCTGTCCCAGCTGCTCCACTGTTTCTGTGCCCTGCACACCCTTGCTGGTCATTCCCTGGAGTGTTAATGGAGAGAAAGTGTCTACTTCACCTCCCAGCCCTCGAGTGAAAGCACTCCTGGGAGAACAGTTCTTTCCTGTCCTGGCCTTTGCACAGCTGATAATCTTTATAAAAGGAATGAAATAAGGAACTCCTATAGGGTTAAGGAATGTCTCAATAAGCTCTAGGTTGGGTGTAATTGGGAAATTACACTTCAGTGATTAAATAGCCCATTATATCCTATTTCTAATAAGTGGACACAAACATAAAGCTAACTCTGCTATTGGTAAAGAAGTAGCTGTCACTGATTTTAGCCAGAGGACAGACACCATTTTAGATGGCACAATTATCTTGTGTTTCCAATCTCAGGAGGATGGTGCCTAATGTTGATATTTTGTGAGGTTATTTATTCCTGATAAGACATTTGGGCCAACCATGAGCATCAAGCCAGCTTTTGCAAGTTGAAACTCCTAGATCTAGCAGTCAGACCAGTCCTTAGGTATCAACAGCTGCTTTGATATTTAGAATGGTTGGTCCTGTCACAGCAGCTACAGGTATTTGTGTTCTTTCTGTATGTCATGTAAGGTTGGGCATCTGTCTTCAAATTCACCCTGCTTCAGCCCTTGTTATCTGAGGGTACATGCTCATGTGGCATCCTTGGGCTTTTGTGACAGTTTTCCCCAACCCTCTATGTTCCCTTAGCTGTAATGTATTCCCAGATCACAAAGAATTGTACAGTTCTACAGTGTCAACCGTCACATCTTCCCTGTCTTCTTACTTTACAAAGGGATTGCTTGGTCTGAGATTTTGAATTCCTTCCTTGACTTTGAATGTTTTCACTATTTCAAATCTTATTTCTACAAAGTGTTTGGTGTTGAAAGCGAGAGGATTTAGCTTGAGCTCAACCTGCAGTGTTGGTATGGAATAACCAAAATTTTTTGTACCTTTCTCTGGGTTGTGTTCTTTTGAGGTATGGTCGCATGGTCAAGCCTTTTTTTGTCTTCTACAGAGTCTTGGATTGGAACTACTTCTTAACTATATAAGGATTCCCATTGATAGCTTATTTTGTGAACACTTATTTTGTCGATTAATTTTTTTGTCAATTCTAAAAATGAAAAGCTAGGCATGGAAGTCCATGGATGTAGTTGAAGCCACTTAGGAGGCTTTGGTCAGAGAATGATTTGGACCCACAAATCAGGGCAATTGTGGGGAGGGAGCTATTTCATCATAATTAGTTAGGGTTCTCAATAGTGTTTTGCCATCTTTTAGCAAACTACAGGAAGAACTCCTTTCATGTGTCCTGAGTTGAACCAATTTAATCTATTGATCTAGGGTCCAGAGTATTCTATGGAAAGCTAGAAACCTTTTTCTTTTTATCCAATGTTACTCTAATTACCAAACCTCCCCCCTCACTATGTCCTGAAAGTTATTGAGCAGGCATAGCCTTAGAAATATGTGTCTCTCCTTTGCTGTGTTGAAAGAGAAACTATGGATGTAGGAGTCATACAGCAAGTGTCATGCTCCCGAGGTCCTCATAAATCACTAAATCAGGAGAGCTAAAGAGCAGGCAGTACACATCAGGGCTTGGGATTTCTGCAGAGGAGCCAAAATCCAGAAACTCAGGTTACATTTGGGGTCATAAGGAAGGATCTTGGTTACAGGACCCAGGAGGTCCCCTCATTCACTCACTATCAGCCCCACATTTTTTCTGGACATAGAGACATATATTTAAGTGCAAGGGTAATCATTTATTGAACAGGAAGAGGAAGAAATTCATGAAAAATTGTCATGGGTATATCAAAGAGAAATTTAAAGAAGTCTTTGATTCTTGATGAGGTATCCTAGGTAACATGTGGATAGACTGGAATTGGACTTCTCAGTGAGACAGGATGGAATGCAGATCACAGAATTTATACTGGGGATGCTGTATGGATAGGAAGGGATGATGGTGGAGTCCTGGTGAGAAGTCTCCACTCAACACTGTAAGCCAGGAAGAAAGAATATAGAAACTCATTAAACACTTCTTGGATTGACTTCGGGACAGTGAGACATTCTATTATATAGAACAAAGGGGATGAAGAAATGGATCTTCCCTTGCAATCTAACTGGAATTATTTGCCAGAACACAGGGATGAAAGTCAGAATAAATGACCGTAATGGAAGATCTGAGGCTTGTTTCCACAACCTTTGTTATAAGAAGCTCTGAAGAATGTTAGGTAAATTGTAGAATAATGATAAAAGCCTTGGCTACTTTTAAAGACTTCACACATTATATGAGTGATGTCTTGTACTACATGAGAAAGGAGGGCCATAGCAATTTGCTCTCCAACCTGTTCGAGAAGTAGTGATCAGGGACCTCCACTCCCAGGTAAGAAGCCAAGGTTGTACAGAGTTCAGATTAAGATGTTATTATCTCGAGTGGGATGGGGGGGGGGGTCCACAGACACTAAAGAACAGTTATACCACAACCTTCCATTCTGTGTCTTAATGATATTGAACCCATCGCTGAGCCATTTTTATACAACCATACATCAAATATGTAAAACTCAAATCCTTGTTACATTGCCAAAGTCTTGGGTCACATTACTTCCAAGCTCAAAGTAGGACTAGATCACAAATCCAGACAATTCAAAGCCAATCTTCAAGCTTTCCTAGAAGATTCTTTATCGAACTATTTTTTAATGTAATTTGGGTGCACAACATTAATACTTTGGGAAGGGCCTCTCCATGACGACCAACCCCCTCCTTGCTCTCTTTGGATATTGCCCACCTGGAGGCTCAGGCCATTCTTCATTCTCGGGCCTGGAGGCAGCGATCTGTAGTGTGAGAACAAGAACATGTTCAGGTACCAGGTCCACTTTATTTCCCCAAGAATAAGGATAGGACTCTCCAGCATTCAAAAATGACTGGTAGCCAACTAGGTTTGTTTCCTCTATGATAAATATTCAGGATGAGAAAAATAACTGAATCCTGACTTACTGGCATTGGATAGGTCAATGATATTTTCTCTAAGGATTCCATGCTCCTCACATAGTTGTGCAAACCTTTCCTTGATGTCTGAACTCAAATCTGGTTCTCGGCCTGTGAGAAGAGCAATAGTGAGTGTAGCAGTTATATTGTGTGCATTGACCACAGCCTGAGTGAGTGGACAGGGACTTCCCCATAAGGATGGGAGTATGTTTGCCAACACAATTGACAGGCATTGGTATGATCTATCCTGGATTTGGCATCCATAGAATATCCTTCAGTCACACTGAGAGATTTCAGAATGCTTCCATTACTATGCTCAAGGGTTGATGGGGAGAGCATCAATCATCAGGAGGTTACAAAGAGGTAGGCCCAAGCTGGGAAGACCATATTAAAGCTAGAGTTTTTCGTTCTTTTCCCATCCGAGGATCAGTTTCTGTGTGAAAATACTTTACCATAGAGCCCCATCAGCTGGAAGGTTTCCCCATCCTTTTCGTTAATGAGATGAGCCATAAGAAAGTTATCATAGTCTGTCTTAGGTATAGTAAATGTATTGAATCCATCATCTGTGGAAGAAATGGAACACAGCTCAGAAATTTTTTGTTCTGCAGGAAATTTTGGATACCCTTTTCTTGTTCTACCCCAACATAAAATAAGTAAAATACATATCGTGGAAGAGATGGGTGAAGTGTCAGAGCCTTTCTGTCTTCAGTTTTCTGAACTTAAAGAAGTAACTCCTAAGAAAAGGGACTCTGAGAGGTCCACACCACTAGTAAACAGTCAGCCATAGCAGCACCACTCTCTCATCATCTCCTAGGCTTACCTCCCTCCCTCAGCAGCTTCAAGCAACATGTTTCTATCTTTTATAAGTTTGTTGTATCAAACATCCACTGCTACACCCTAAGCGATTAACACCAGTGCTAGCCTCCAGGCAGTATCAGATAGATTCCATCTCCCCCTACTTAGCCTACTTTCCTGCCACAGGGTGTTAGCTATAAGATGGCACCAGTTTTACTAGTAGGTGCAATTTCCTGAGTTCAAACTCCAGCAAAACACACACAACAATAACAAAAACAACAACAACAACAGCAACAAACACACACACACACACACACACACACACACACACACACACACACACACAGACACACACACTAAAGGTGTTAAGTTTTACTAATCATCTTGTGGATAGATATATAGATTTTATGTACTCACACGTCACAGAATATTCACCAGCCTTTTCTGTTTTGTCAGCAACCATAGATAATTCCGAGCACTCTTCATCTCTTCTGTAAAACAGAGTGAGCTGGTTCGTAAGGGATTTTGATCTGGATGGATTCTGGACCCTGTACTCTGTACCTATCTCCAGTTTCTGATTCCATTTAACTTTTGACTGTTTTTGTAAAATTAGCAAAAGGCGTTTATTTACATTAATTCCTTAGTATTTCATGCTTTAGCAATCACAAATTTGCCTAGTATTTAAAAAAAAAGAAAACAACAATCACTTCTCATCCTTATTACAACTGCAACTACCTCCAAGTTTCACCAGTGCCGGGCTTCAGCCAGCGGTGTAGATTATCAGCCAGATTTCCACCATCTGCCTCAAATTAGCACTCTGTAATGTGGTTCCCAGTACCACAGAGGAGAATTATTATTATCGCCTTTACTGCAGGAAAACGGAAGTACAAAGGGGTGGATTTATTTGGCTAACAACTACAAAGAAAAATTTGATTCATGATCACATAATCTTAACTTGTGATAAACTGGCTCAATAATGTGGTTTCAGAAGTGTCTCTGACCTTTCCTTAAGGAACTCCTAGTGAATTAATTCCTGTCACCAACTCTTGTCTCTGACTTTTGAAAAATCCCTGGTTATGAGATCTTGGTTCAGTGTCAGATGGAGCGTTCTGGTTTAGGATACAGACTTAGTATGTGTGTACAAATGTACATACTGAGAGGCATCTCTTCCCCCAGTCCCGAGTGTTTGTAGGCGTGAGACCATACCAGGTTTCATTTCCTCTTTCTCAGCTAAGAGCATCTCACTTACACAGTATGGAATTTAAGAACTAAGGAATTCTCCAAGACATGGATTTGCTCCAGAAAAAGTCTAAAGTTGCCATTATCTTCTATCTTTTCTCTTTTGTCAGAGGCCAGGATAATAGTATGCCATTCCCCATTAATCTGTAATAGATAAGCAAATGGTTAAGGGAGAAGAAGCAGGGATACCACATGCACATGTGTCCACTTGAACTCCATCCTATGGGTTAGGGCCTGAGCATACACAAGGGTAGATCTCATGCCAGTTGTCACAATACTTAGCATACTGCCCCTGCCTCTCAGTGAGACTAGAGGTCCCCCAACATTTTCAGTTATGAAGAGCTGGTCTTACTTCAAGGTCTGGATCCATTCATTTGTCTAAGAGATTGGGGCACTATACCCATCCCCTCAAAGGACCTACTTGGCTTCAAGAGTTCCCCAAAGCACATTCTGAGTCAGAAGCTACTATTCAGTGATCATACCTTTTGTACATTAAAGTTCCTTCCCGTAGAACTAGCTTCTTCTGCATGGACACAGACTAGGGTCAGTCCCAAACACAGCAGCAGCAGCATCTTCATTTTGGTAGGGAATAGGATTGTCTGTCTGTCAGGACCACGTCTTTCTTGTGATCGTGGCTACACTCCACTCCCCAGCCCCTTTGCTTGTCCTTATATACTCTCTGGGTTCAGCGGGTTTTTTTTTTGTTGTTGTTGTTGTTTGTTTTGTTTTTTTTTTCCCTCTTCCCGTATGGGTCTCCTCTACCTCTGTCAGGGTTTGTGGAATGTTTTCTCATTTATTGATTAGAGGCCAAGAATTGTTCCTTGCCCTTTGCAAACTTGGCAATTTCATAACCTATGGATTGATTTAGTAATCTTATGTTTCTCAAAACATATTCCCAATAAAACAGTGGGTGTTCAAGAGAACTGCCAACTGGAACCAGATGCAACTTTGGATCTGGTTTGGAATCAGAAAGCCAGTTTTGGAGGGAGTACAGACTGAACTGGAAGGACAAGTATGCATAGAATCTTTGCTTTAAGATGAGTATGGAAGAACTTGAGTTACCCAATTTTTGCAAAAGATTCATTTATATTTCATGTGTATGAGCACTGGTTTTTCATGTGTACCTGAGTACCATGTCCAGACCTGGTGCAGCAGAGGTCAGATGAAGGAGTCAGATTCTTTGAAACTTGTTTTTACTGAGAACCCAGGTTCAATTACCAGCACTCCCATGGCATCCCAAAACACACTCTAACTTCAGGAACAGGAAATCACATACTTTCAACCCTTGTGACCTCCTCTACAAATGTGGTGCATACAAACTCATTCAGTCACATGCAAATAAAATAGTAAATCTTAATTTAAAAAATTATCAAGAAAAGTCTTCCAAGGCTAAGCTGATAGCTGCCTGAAAGGCTTCAACCTTTGTACAGATAGCACTGACCTCAGAATCCAAAGTGGTGTCAGTAGCAAGGTTTCATGAACTGTTTACTTTCGAGAACATTGGACTTCACCTGACAAGACATAATAAAATAAAAATAAAAGACTTCAAGAATGAGGCAAGTACGTGATATGCTTTGTTTCAACTTTGCTTCAGCTTTATATGGTATGTACTATTTTATTCTTCGTACCATAGTATTAGTTAAGACTCACAAAGATGATGTAACCGTATAATGTCATTTAGTCAATCAACGTGAGAACTTAGATTTATTCCAAGACTCTCTAACTCAGGAGCCTTTTTTCTTATTGACTCTACTACACAGGTCACAATATTTTTACCATGAATGGGGAATGGTTAAACAGTCAAAGGAGAAATAAACAGTGTTGGAGAGTTATAAACAAGTCAGACTGGCAGGTAGTAGCAAAGAAAGTGCACATGTGTTTCTTTAAAATATGGAGGAGTTGGTGTGGACCGAGAATGAATGAGGTATGACAACTGACTCTCTCTAGGTCTACAAGTGTTTGGAGGAAGCTCTTCTAGGGGATTATCACATTTTTCCTTCCTCCTCCTCCTCCTCCTCCTCCTCCTCCTTCTCCTCCCCATCCTCATCTACCTCCTCCTTCTCCTCTTCCCACATTCTTCTTTTTGGTTGATTATGGTGTCTGCACACATGTGCACATGCTTGTACCTTTGCTAGTATATGCAGAAGTCAGCACAGGACACCAGTCATCTCCCTTTATGTCTTTTTACTTCATCCCCTTGAGACAGGGTCTCCCTCTGAATCTGCAATTAGTGTATTTCAGATAGGCTGGCTGGCTACTAAGTCCCAGGAATCCTCAATTCTCAGCCATCTACCCACTTCTGGGGTTAAAAGCAGCCATGACCAGCTTTTTAATGTGAGCTCTGTGCTGGACTTGAGCTTACACTGAGGGTCTGAATGGTCTTAGATCTTTGACTATCCTCCTGCTCCAGCTTCCTGAACTCTGGGATTATGGGTTGTAGCACCTCATTTGGCTATGGACTATTGTTTTTCTAGTAATGAACTAGAAGTTGCTTCTACAGCAGAAAGCAACAATGAGTTCACCCAACTCCCGGCTTCATCTCAGGCACATTCCCTGTCACTAAGCATGTTAACACTCCTTAGCATGTGTAGACTGTTTATGTGACTGAAAACCTGAAGTAGTCAAGAAATGACTAGACAAAGTATGTGGGTAAGGGGTTTAAGGACTTTACATGAAACCAACTTACATCCCAGTTGTAACTAGCTAGCATTTCTGAAACTAATAGGAAAATGATTAATCACTTTGACCTTTGTTTCACCCTCAAGTAATTGAACAAATAACTCTTTCAGAAAGCTTGTGGACACATACAAGCCACTTATATGATACCAGGGTATATTTGTGGCCAAAAAGAACATCAATAAAAACAGGCTTATTTGATTCATGTCCCAGAGAGGAAATATTCTGTTGTCTCTCTAGCAGCCAAAGTGATAGTTCATACAGCTGACCCTGGCTCAACATCAGTTCTGAAACACCTGCTGTGTCAGTGTCAGAGTGATCCCCACCAACCCCCAGCCTTGAGCTGGCTGAACAAGTTTGCAATACTGGAGTCTCCTGTCTTGCTTTAATACAATTATATCATCTGTCAGACAACTGAGAACTGCCAACCCTCAGAGCTGCTGAAGAGCCTACTTTGCAACTCAATCCAAATGAAACAAGCAACAGAACTCAGCTGAAACAAAGGGATGGGACTTTGGGTTTTCCCATATATATCCAGTGCCATACATTAAAGATTGAGCCTTAATTAGAGAACTTTGTCTTGGCTTGTTATTTCTCTTGCTGTCCTTCCCATCCATCCCCAGTTTTCCTTTCAGGAACCCAGTAACCTGTGTCTGCTGTTGGCCACAGGTGACACTGGATTCAGAGACCTGAATAGGGAAAAACCGACTGAGGGAAACTGCCGTGGTGGAGCACTACAAAAAATGGAAGATGGTATCCTGCATGGTAAGCAACATACAGCATTAATGTTAGTGCTATAATTTTTATCTTTTGAAGGCTGTTGATTGCAAGGGTGTAAAAAGGATACAGGCTAGACTGAGTAAGATTGGACCCAACAGTGATATCAGTTAGGGGTTGACAGTGGAAAATGGGTCTGAAAAATTCTAAAAGGGCATTTTTCTCAGTCAAGAACTGCATCAGAGAAGAGGAGTAGGCTAAAAATAATAAAATAACATAAAATAAAAGTTGAAAAAACTATACACACAAAAAAGAGAAATGCTAGATATACAAATGACATTAGAGAGAGAGAGAGAGAGAGAGAGAGAGAGAGAGAGAGAGAGAAGGAAAATGGATTTTAGAACTCTCCCAGGGACAGAAGGACATCAGGAGATGTCCTACAGGAGACATCCTTAGTTCTGGTTATACCAAGTTTTCTATCCTCTCTGTATTTTCTGTGTTTCTTCCAACAATCTCTCCACATGTCAACTCATGACTGCTTTTGTTTTGGTGTCTGAATGACTGTTGTTCTTTTTTGTTTGTTTGTTTGTTTGTTTGTTTTTTCAAGACAGGGTTTTCTTGTATAGTCCTGGCTGTCCTGGAACTCACTTTGTAGACCAGAATGGCCTTGAACTTAGAAATATGCCTGCCTCGCCTCCCGAATGCATGACTGTTGTTCTATGTTTTCTGTTGGAAGGAAAAAAATGGTTTAAACTTTATCTGCTGGATCTCCATCTCTTGATTCAGTTTCAGTTTGCACAGTGGTGGCTGATTTAAGTTGCCAGGAGTCAAGTGCAGCAGGAGAAGGCCTGCTGGAAAGCTGTTTTTTAGAGGGGCCAGCAGATTCTTAGTTCTAAGGCAAAGAAGCTGATAGGTTTTTTCCCCCCAAAAAATCTCTGCAATTATGATTACTTGGTTCAGCATATGACAATGTGCTTTTTCTCTTGAAATTATTCCAAGAAAAGTAAAAATTCTTTGATTGGTACAAATGTATAAGATTCACGAAGCTGCTTCATTTGTTTTCTGATTGGTCTTAATGGTATAAATATACTCTGCATGTCTTGGTTATAGAGTATTGGCTTATAAGTTATTGGGTATGATTTAAAAAGTGTAACACTGGTAACAAGTAAGTTAGCTTAAAACTGGTAACTCAGGGTTGTAGTCATTTTAAACAACATGTGGCATGAACCAGCCCAGGAAATCAGGCCTCTTAAGATACTTCTAAATCGGGATAATATTTTATGTAACTCTTATCCAAGAAACTAGACTCATAAGAGATAAGATTTAAAACAATGTCTCTTCAAAGAAGTATTAAAAGTTGAAATGTCATGCATTCATATATAAGAATTGTTAGCCAAACTTTGTAACATGAAAGTAATCCTTTTGGTATTAATTTTAAAGAGAATGGATTGCTTCTAGTTGGGGTTTGCTTTCCAAAATTTATGGTTATGCTCTAATATTGAAAAGAACTTAAAAAATTATGGTTATAATTGCCAGTGTTCTATTGGCTGCACTTTGCAGTTTGATTGGAAGCTGAGGATTCTTAACTCACCCATATTTTTTAATTAGGATTGATGCAAGAGTAATAAAAGTTAAAAACAGCTGTGGCCAGTATGAACCTGCTGCTCCTTTTACACAGCTTTATTGGATACAGTGGTAGAAGCAAAATTTAAGTCCCCAAGATTGGAAAGGAGATCTAAGTGATAATTTATTTGGTATAAAACAGGTTCCTGATTAATATTTTCATGATTTTGTGGATATGTTACTAAAAACAGCTAGCAGGATTTTTAGAGAGTCTCAATTCAAGCAGGGGTTCCTTTTTTTTCTTCTTCTCACAATTGTCTTATGAGAATGCTAATGCGGCTCTCTGTGGATATTCAGCCACATGAAACAAAGACAGACTTATCTGGATATATTTTTCCTTGTACAGAAAATTGGAGCCTCATATCATCAGTGTTTGCTTATTATTGTTGTCTTGCAGGGGATTATAGTACTTACAAGCAATGTTTTCACAACACTAAGATTATAAGGAATGTTTTAAGTATAAATCATCTTAGGAAAGACTGTCCAAAACTTTGAAGCACAAACAGACAGTAGAATTGCTCCCCTGGAATCTTTTGCTGCAGGAGGGGTAGTCATTGGGCCAGACCTCAGGAAAAAGGCTCAGATTAAGAAATATTTTCATTTGAGTTAATGCAAATCTCAGAGCAGCCTTAGCGAGAATTGTGTGGCCTTTCTTTTTTTTTTTTCTTTCTTTCTTTCTTTCTTTCTTTCTTTCTTTCTTTCTTTCTTTCTTTCTTTCTTTCTTTCTTTCTTTCTCTCTCTCTCTCTCTCTCTCTCTCTCTCTCTCTCTCTCTCTCTCTCTTTATCTTTTTGCAAACCCTCCCCAGGGAAGTTGTTGGGGCCTCACCTCTCCTTGCCTTTAGGGAATGATTTTTAAACCTAAAGGGCATCATTACAGGCCTATCCAGGTGTTATTCAAAATAAAGTTTAAACTTAAGATTTATAAAAGGTTAATGAGGCTGTGGAACTACTAAGGGCATTACAATCTGCATTGCCTACTCCATATAGTATTATTATGGTTTTGGAAGTTTGTGTTTTCCTTGCAACCTGATGATTTTAAAGGATTTGCTTCTAGTGAGCTTGTGATCATTGGAAAGTTTTGCCTCTAGGTATGCCTAATAGCCTTACATTATGTAAATTAAAAAATAATAAATTTTTTGTCTCTGGTTCAATACAAGAAGCTAGAACTTTAAATCTTTGAGTTTATATTGTTTATTATGTGGAGAGTATTATATTAACTATTCCATCTTAAGGGAAATTTACTGTAAACCTTTGCTCTTACACAATGAGCTTGAAAAATTTTGGAGTAGTTGTCACTCCAGAAAAGATTCAAAAGGCAATATCTTTTTCAATATTTGGGCTCTCAGTTATATCCTAGAAAACTATGGTAGAGAAAATTCAAGAAAGAAAAGATGATTTGCTTCCTTCAAATTATTTTCAAAAGGTACCAGGAGATGTTAATTTGCTAAGACCTCACTTTAGGCTTACCACAGGAGGGCTTAAGCCTTTGTTGGATGTTATCAAGGGAGATGCAAATTAACTGGTGATAAAAAAAAAGCTATTCAGAAAATAGAGGAAGCTTTTGTAATCAATTGTAATTAACTGTAATCAATGGTAGTCGAATGATAACTGCTTATTTTAGTTATTGTTACTCAGTGAGCCCACAGCAATTCTTTGGAAATGAAGTATTAATGTGAAATCATCTTTCTTCATCTCCAAGTATTGTTTTAACATCCTGTAATGAAGCTGTCATGGTGTTAATAAAATATTGTAGCATAGAATCATGAAGGTAGTTTAGAAAAAAAAATCTTAAAAACCTGACAAGACATCTATAACTTGTTTCAAATAGCAATTAAATTGTTTTCACAGAATATTGATATTTGGCCTATTGCATAGTAAACTTTTGGGTAAATTGATAATCATTATCCAAAGACAAGTTAAAATTTACTTCTATGCATGCCTTTGTATTTCCTGTAAATTGATGTATGCATCCCATAAAGAAAACACCTACTGTATTTATGAACTGTCCATCTATGGGAGAGAAGTATATGTGATTGGATCACATGTTTATTCTTTTGAGGTTCCTCCTGCTTCAGGACAGATAATTGAATGTGTGCTGTAGTCAGTGTTTTGAAATGTTGGAAAAAAAAAACCCAAGCTTTAATTTGTATACTGATACCATATATATATATATATATATATATATTGGCTAATAGTTGCTTGAAAGAGTTTCTTTTTTAGATACTGCTAATTCTCAAATTTTGCAACTGTTTCTGCACATACATCGCAAGGGAAAATATTGCTCCTTTAAAGGACTCATTGCACCTTTAAGAACTCATTGTGGACTGCCCGGAACAGACCCCTTAAGGCAATGGCACAGCAGATTTTTATCCCAGGAAGATTATAGACCTTAAACAAGAAGAGTTGGCCATATTATCTTGTTTTTTTTTTTTTGTTTGTTTGTTTACATCCTCAAAGTAGTAATGGCTTGATATAATAATTTGGTATTTTTAGAGAATGCACATGTCAAATTGTAAAGACTTGTTCTTAGAAACCTCAATTTTTATCTGTTCCACCGAATGGTATTAAAATCTCAATGACTTTTACTTAATCAATTATTGCAAACTGATACTCATATTTCTGATCTTAGAAAAATAAAATATTTACATGTGACTATTGACACCTGTTCAGGCTTTATGGTTGCAATTTCTTTAACAAGAGAAGCAAATATTAATGTAATTAGTCATTGCCTACATTAACTTTTTTTAATGCTTGGTGTTCCAAATCAGATTAAAACACAAAATGGAACTGGCTATTACATTCAAGCATTTGAGATGTTTTGTTAACAATTTAGTATTACCCATGATACTGGGATTTTATATAATTCTCAAAGACAAGGCATTGTTGAACTTTCAAACAATATGTTCTTAAAAAACAAAAAACGGGAATTGTGGCTGGGTGTGGTGGCACATGCCCTTAATCCCAGTGCTCAGGAGGCAGAGAGGCAGGCAGATTTCTGATTTCGAGTTCAGTCTGGACTACAAAGTGAGTTCCAGGACAGCCAGGGCTAAACAGAGAAACCCTGTCTCAAAAAACAAAGAGACAAACAAACAAACAAATAAACAAACAAACAAGAGAGGGGGAATTATATCCCCGTGCACATTATTTAAATTATGCATTTTATTTTTAAAATTTTATATTTTGGATGCCAAGGAACCTTTTGCTGAGTGTCTACAGCATCCTATGGCTAGGCATACTTATGCCTAGGTGAGATGGAAAGATCTACTTATCAGTATAAGGCATGATCCTGATCAGATATTTAATATGAGCAAGAGGGCATGTTTGTATTTATTCTGCCAAATGCTTCATGATCATGCTTGCTGCCAGAGTGATTAGTGTGGCAAGAGGACACAAAAGGATAATATTGACCTGTGAGCTTGCTGAGTGCCCTGACAATGTAACAGGAAAGCTGTAGTGGGTGTATGTTTTTGACCAACCTTAGCTTGAGTATGTTTCAGAATACACAATCTGCCTGGCTTCAAGTTTTTACACCTGGTGGGACAAAGAACATAGAGACTGTGGAAACTGACTTAGAAAAATTAATCGAAAGGAGGAGTTATGATTTTTCTCTTTCCTTTAATGTGACCAGTTATTCTGATGCAATGAAAGACTGGCCTAGAAATAAATCCAATTTTGGATATTCTAATTATGAAGATTGCTAAAAAAATCTTTATCATCCAGCTTACCTGACTCTTACAACAATTTACCTGAGGAGGAACAGTTTTTTTATTTTTATTTTTTTTTTTTCTGTTGCTTCTCAAAGCCACCTCCCTCACACTAGGAGGCCAGACCCTGGGAAGGATCTTTGCTAATTTGAACTGAATTGAGAGCCTGGGACATCCCCACAGAGAACTTTAGTTCTGTTCCTTTTAATTTTTCCTTTGTATTTTAAGCAGGTTGGTTATTTGCATACATTCTCACCTTCAGCAAAGCTCACATATGGCAGTTATTCATCGCTATGAAGAGATGCATTGAGAGCATATTGTGGCTTTGATCTGAATGGGAAAAAGGCGTGCTATGAGGTCCAGTAGCCAAAGATGGGCCACTGATGAGTCTATGACTCTTATCAACCTAAGGCAGAGGCATGTGCCAAAAGGCCATGTTTGTTCATTATAAACACTGAAAAGCCATGCTTGTGTAAATAAACACAAATTGCACGTGTACTCCAGGGAGGATCAAAAGGAGTCTAGACATTCAGAATCAAGGCAGGCACAGCCACCAGCCACCATTTTTCCCACACAGGGCCATGGAGCATAAGTAAATTCTATGCTCCAGTTCAGCTAATTTTTAATCAAGAAAAATGGAGGAACTGGACCCCCTAAGTCTATGCCACTGGAGCCAGGCATCTGGCTCTATACATTTACATGTTTCTGCTAGAGAACTGAGATCTGCTTGACCACTGAGCAGCTGAAGAGCCTACTTTGCAACTCAATCCAGCTGAAACAAACAACAGAACTTAGCCAAAACCAAGGGACAGGTATTGGGTTTTCCCATATATATTCAGGGACTTACATTAAAGACTGAGTCTTGATCTGAGAACTTTGTCTTGGCTCATTATTTCTCTAGCCATCCTTCCCATCCATCCACAGCTTTCCTTTCAGGAACCAAGGAACCTGTAGCCACTTGTGGCTACATCAGAGGATGCTTGGAGTAACTGGAATCTACCTGCTTAGCTCCCCAAACCTATCATGGTCCCCTGGATGCCAGAGGTAGAGACAGAATTAGGGGGCAAACAGATTATTGGCCAGTAACTCATGAAGGATGAAGGGAGATAGAGGGCAGCAGAATCAACAAAGGGAAGTGGTCCTGTGTTAGTCAGAAATGCTATGACATAGTTTTGTTCATTCATGGGGGAAGGATGGCGTACTCCAAATAGGCCAGCATCTCAGCTCAAAGACCAGAGAGTCTGCTGAAGAGGTTAACAGCTGGGACTGCTAGCTGTTCCCACCCCTCACAACCAAGCAGTCTTTTCTTCAAGGTTGGGGGTGGACTCCAAACTATACTGACTCTTGATTCTGGCATTCCAATCTGCTACTGAACACAGATAGTCTTTTCCTAAGAGGTCTTGAGTCCTCTCCTCAATAGGTATCTATCATAGGGACATTGCAATACAAAGTTATTTAACTTAGGGGAATCTGTCATCTGAGGTCAAGAACAGTGTTTACACAAAAGGTCAGCACACGGCAGGCACAGAGTTAGCAATCAGTCACTAAACGTTGAACAAGGGAAAGCAGGATGACAACAGAGAGGGAGAGGCTGGAGAGATGACTCCTGGATAAGAGCACTTGCCTGTTCTTTCAGAGGTCCTGGGTTAAATATCAACCACTGACATGGTAGCTCACAGGAATCCATAACTGTAGTATCAGGGGTTCTGACACCCTAGGTGTGCACTGCAGGCATGTGATGCACAGACACATGTGCAAGCAAAACACTCACAAACATGAAATAATATATTAAAATATGAAAGCATTAACCAGACCACCAGGAAGTAGGCAGAGGGCTATCTAGGGCATGGAGAGTGTCCACACATGCAAAGGCCATGACAAATAGGAGCACAAGTAGTTCAGAGAGCCAAAGGAAACCTTGCAGGAGCACAGCAAGCATAGAAGTTATGAAGTGAGTCAAGGCTAGAAAGGGGGTTGTGTCAGTTTGCAGGGTGTGACTTTACGAAATCATGCAGTATGGATGACTTCAACAGCAAGAATTGAACGCTCTCATTTCTGGCAGCCAGAACTCTGAGAGCAAGGTGTTCAATGGGGCTAGACTCCTATCTCCAAACTTAGATTCTTCTACTGAAGTTATTTTATATAGTCTGAGCTCTTTCTCCATAGGAAGCTGTTCTTGGTCCTTTTGTGTTAGACAGTTGTTCTCAGCTTATATGGCATCACATATTTTTCCTATTTTATTTTCTTTCTAAATGCCTTCATTACTTTTTACCCAATCCAAATCAAATGTAAATGCCTCTGTGGTATTGTGTTAGGTGGGGTTTTTTAGAGGAATAAAACCTACAGCATGTATGTGATTTGTTTGTTAGAATGGCTTACAGACTGTGTAGTTCAGCTAATCTACTAACAGAAATTCCAGGGATTCCTTAATTGTTCATTCCTCAAGGTTGGATGTCTTAGCTTTTTTTCAGGCACCTCCATGAACAGCCAGGGCCACACAGACAGGCAGACAGACAGACAGGCCTGTGTAGCCAGGCCTGAAGCACAAGGAGCCACCTCCATGCACAGCCAGGGCCACAGAGACAGACAGCCAGATAGCCAGACACTGAGATCTTAAATAAAGACAGTTAAAGCTCCTAGGATGCTTTGCTGGCTGTGTGTGTGTGTGTGTGTGTGTGTGTGTGTGTGTGTGTGTCTGTGTGCAGAGGCAGAGGCATAGAGATGTCTGAGTTCTAGCACAGCCTGGGTCACACAGTGAGCTCCAGGACAGACAGACAGACAGACAGCACTGTGTAGCCAGGCTTGGAGTTCAAGGAGCCACAGCCATGCACAACCAGGGCCATAAAGACAGCCAGCAAGACAGCCAAACAGCCAGACACCCAGACATCCAGGCTCATGTAGCCAGGCCTGGAACATAAGGAGCCATCTCCATGCACAGCCAGGGCTACACAGACAGACAGATAGACACTGAGATCTGAAATAAATACATTTAAAGCTCCCAAGATGCTTTTCTGGCTCTGTGTTTGTGTGTGTGTGTGTGTGTGTGTGTGTGTGTGTGTGTGTGTGTGTGTGTGTCTGTGTGTGTGTGTGTGTGTGTGTCTGTGTGCAGAGGCAGAGGCAGAGGCAGAGGCAGAGGCAGAGGCAGAGGCAGAGGCAGAGGCAGAGGCAGAGGCAGAGGCAGAGGCAGAGGCAGAGGCAGAGGCAGAGGCAGAGGCAGAGGCAGAGGCAGAGGCAGAGGCAGAGGCAGAGGCAGAGGCAGGGCGATTTCTTAGTTCAGAGACAGCATGGTGCACACAGTGAGGGTCACAGGAAGTGTTTATGGGGGGAGGGGTTTCATGGCAATAGTGTGTTGTGTGAAACAGCTACACGAATCTTATACATTTATACCAATTAAAGAATTTTTATTTTTCTAGGTATAATTTCAAGAGAAAAAGCAATTTGTCATTTGCTGAACCCAGTAATCATAATTGCAGAGTTTTTTTTTTTTTTTAAGGAAAAAAAAAACCAAACCTATCAGCTTATTTGCCTTAGAACTAAGAAGCAGCTGGACCCTCTAAAAAACAGCTTTCAGCAGGGCCTCTCCTGCTGCACTTGACTCCTGGCTAAGGGTGCTGGGCAACTTAAATCAGCCACCACTGTGCAACTGAGACTGAATCAAGGATGGATAGCCAGCAGATAATGTTTTAACCATGTTTTTCTTTTCAACATGAAACACAGAACGACAGTCATTCAGACAACAAAACAAAAACAGACATGAGTTGACATGTGGACAGATTGGTGCACCAAACACAGACAATACAGAGAGGGTAGAAAACTTGATGTAACCAGAACTAAGGATGTCTACTGTTGGGACCAGAAAGCAGAAGCAGGACATCTCTTGATGTCCTTCTATCCCTGGGAGAGCTTAAAATCCACTTTCCTTCTCTCTCTCTCTCTCTCTCTCTCTCTCTCTCTCTCTCTCTCTCTCTCTTTCTCTCTCTCTCTTTTTCTCTCTCTCTCTGTCTGTCTCTCTCATGTCATTTGTATATCTTGCATCTCCCTTTTGTGTGTATTCAGTATTTATTTTATTTTATTTGTTTTAATTAGGTTTTATTTTATTTTATTATTTTAAGCCCTACTCCTCTTCCCTGATGTAGCTTTTGACTGTGGACAAAGGTCTGTTTAGACATTTCCAGTCACATTTTCCACTGTCAACCCCTAACTGACATCAGTGTTGGGACAACTCTTACTCAGTCTAGCCTATATCCTTTTTGCAACCTTGCAGTCAACAGCCTTCAAAAGATAATACTTATAGCACTAACATTAATGCTGTATGTTGCTTCCCATGCAGGATACCATCTTCCATTTTCTGTGCAGCCCCACCAAGTCTGTGTCCCTCAATCAGTCTTTCCGTATTTAGGTCCCTTGTTCAGGCGCCAACTGCACTGACAACAGTCACAGGTTACTGGGTGCCTGAAAGGAAAACTTGTGGTAGATTGGAAGTTCAGTGAGAGAAATAACAAGCCAAGACAAAGTTCTCTGATCAAGGATCAATCTTTAATGTAGGGCACTGAATATATATGTGAAAACCCAAGGACCTATCCCTTTGTTTAGGCTGGGTTCTGTTGCTTGTTTCAGTTAGATTGAGTTGCAAAGTAGCTCTTCAGCAGCTCAGCGGGTGGGCAGTTTTCAGTTGTCTGACAGGAAGATATAATTGTAGCAAAGCAAGACATGTAGCTCCAGTGTCAGAGACTTGTTCAGCCAGCTCAATGCTGGGGGTGGGGGATGTCAGGGGTCAGACACTGACACTGACACAGCAGGTGTTTCAGAACTGTTGTTGAGCCAGGGTCAGCAGTATGAACTCTCACTCTGGCTGCTAGAGAGACTACAGAATATTATCTCTCTGGGACAGGAATCAAATAAGCCTGCTTTCATAGATGTTCTTCTTGAACCCAAATATACCCTGGCATCATATAAGTGGCTTGAATGTGTCCATAGGCTTTCTGAATGAGCTATTTGTTCAATTAGTTGAGGGTAAGACACAGGTTAAAGTGATTAAATCATTTTCCTATTAGTCAGTTTCAGAAATACTAGCTAGTTACAACTGGGATGTATGTTGGTTACATGTAAAGTCCTTAAACTCCTTACCCACACACTTTTTCTAGTCATTTCTTGACTACTTCAGGTTTTCAGTCAAGAGTGTTAACATGCTTAGTGACAGGGTAGGTGCCTGAGCTGAAGTTGGGAGTGGAGGGAACTCATTGTTGCCTTCTGCTGTAGAAGCAACTTCTAGTTCATTACTAGAAAAACAATAGTCCATAGCCAGATGAGGTGCTACAACCCATAATCCCCGAGTGCAGGAGGGTGGAGCAGAAGGATAGCCAGAGATAGAAGACCATTCCAATCTCAGTGTAAGCTCCAAGCCCACCTCAGCTCACATTAAAAAGCTGGTCATGTCTGCTTTTAACCCCAACACTAGGTAGATGGCAGAGACTGGAGCATTGCTGAGACCTAGTGGATAGGTAGCCTATCTGAAACACACTAATTCCCAGATTGAGAGGGAGACCCTGTCTCAAGGGGATGAAGTAAAAAGAGATAGAGGGATATATTGGTTTACTGTTCTGACTTCTGCATATACTAGCAAAGGCATAAGCATGTGAACAGGTGGGCAGACAACATAATCAACAACAACAACAAAAAAGAATGAGGGAAAGAAGAGAAGAAGGAGGAGAAAATGGTAAGGAAAAGAAGGAGGAGGAGAAGGAGGAGAAGTAAGAGGAGGGAAGATCGTGATATTCCCCTAGTATCCACCAAACACTTGTAGACCAAGAGAGAGACAGTTGTCATGCCTCATTCAGTCTTGGACCACACCAACGCCTCCATATTTTAAAGAAACACATGTGCAGTTTCTTTGCTAGTACCGGCCAGTCCAAAATGTCTGAAGCTGTACAGCAGTGTTTATTCTTCTTTCTCCTATTAATCATCCCCCTTTCATGGTAAAAACATCCAGATCTGTATAGTGGCATCAATAAGAACAGAGGCTCCTGAGTTAGAGAGTCTTGGGTTTAAATCTAAGTTCTCACATTGACTGACTATATAATCTTATACAGTTACTTAAACTTTTTGAGTCTTAACTAATACTATGGTAAGAAAAATAAAATAGTACATACCATATAAAGCTGATGTAAAGTTGAAATGAAGCGTATCGAGTACTTGCCTCCTTCTTGAATTCTTTATATTCCCACATCAAACATTCGTTTATGTTTCTAATTCCAGGGTAAATGAAATGTCTACTGATACAAAATATGTTCCCATTGTAAGTGTATATTTATGGAAATATGATTTTTGGCATGATTTCTACTTGGACATCCATCAGCAAATATGACTTTGAACAATACTTGTATTTTTCATTAATGGTGAGATTATGTCTTGTCAGTTGAAGTCCAATGTTCTCAAAAGTAAACAGTTGATGAAACCTGGCTACTGATACCACTTTGGATTCTGAGGTCAGTGCTACCTGTACAAAGGTTGAAGCCTTTTTGGCAGCTATCCCCATAGCCTTGGAAGACTTTTCTTGATAAGTTTTTTAGGTTAACATTTACTGTTTTTATGTGTATGTGCCTGAATGAGTTCATATGCACCACTTGTGTACAGGAGGCAACAGGGATCAAAAGAAAGTGTATGGTTTCCTGTTACTGAAGATAGAGTCAGTTTTAGGATGCCAGGTAAGTGAGGTAATTGAACCTGTGTCCTCAGCAAAAACAAGTTTCAAAGAATCTGATTCCTTCTTTGACCTCCACTGCACCAGGCCTGTGCATGGTACTCAGGTACACATGCAAAACCAATGCTCATACACATGAAATATGAATGAATCTTTTTCAAAAGTTGAGTAACTCAACTTCTTCCATACTCACCTTAAAGCAAATATTCTATACATACTTGTCCTTCCAGTTCATTTCCCATCCCCTCCAAAACTGTCTTTCTGATTCCAAGCCAGATCCAAAGGTGCCTCTAGTTCCAGATCACAGTTCCCTTGAACACCCACTGTTTTCTTGGAAATATGTTTTGAGAAATGTAAGACTACTAAATCAATCCATAGGTGATGATATTGCCAAGTTTGAAAATGGCAGGAACAATCCTTGGCCTCTCATCAATAAATGAGAAAATATTCCACAAAGCCTGACAGAGGTAGAGTCGACCCATACAGGAAGAAAAAAAAAAAACCACTGAACCCAGAGAGTATATAAGGACAAGCAAAGGAGCTGGGGAGTAGAGTGTAGGCAACATCACCAGAAAGACGTGGTCCTGACACACAGATAATTCTATTTCAGACCAAATGAAGCAGCAGCTGCTGCTGCTGCTGCTGCTGCTGCTGCTGTGTTTGGGACTAACCCTAGTCTGTGTCCATGCAGAAGAAGCTAGGTCTATGTGAAGGACCTTTAATATAGAAAAAGTACGATCAGTGAATTGTATGTATGATCAGAATGTGCTTTGTGGAAATGTTTTAGCCAAGTGGGTCCTTTGAGGGAATGGTTATTGTGCCACAATGTATTAGACAAATGAATGGCTCCAGACCTTGAAGTAAGACCAGCTACTCAGATCTAACAATGTTTGGGGACCTCTGTTCTCACTGAGAGGTAGGGACAGTATGCTAAGCATTGTGGCAACTGGCATGAAATATACCCCTGTGTATGCTCAGGCCCTAATGCATAGGCTGGAGTTCAAGTGGAAACATGCATGTGGTATCCCTGCTTCTTCTTCCTTAACCATTTGCTTATCTAGTACAGATTAATGGGGAATGGTACACTATTATCCTGGCTTCTGACAAAAGAGAAAAGATAGAAGAACATGGCAGCATGAGACTTTTTGTGGAGCACATTCATGTCTTGGAGAATTCCTTAGCTTTTAAACTCCATACTGTGTAAGTGAGAGGCTCCTAGCTGAGAAACATGAAAGGAAAACCTGGTATGGTCTCATGCCTACAAACACTTGGGATTGGGGGAAGAGAGGCCTCTCAGTATGCACATGTGTACACACATACTAAGTCTGTATACAAATCTAGAATGCTTCGTGTGACACTGATCCAGGATCTCATAACAGGTTGTTTTTCAAAAGTCAGAGACAGGAGTTGGTGACAGGAATTAATTCACTACGAGTTCTATAATGGGAGATCAGAGATACTTCTGAAGCCACATTAATGAGACAGTACATCACAAGTTAAGATTATATGATTATGAATTAAGTTTTTATTAGTAGTTGTTAGCCAAATAAATCCACCCCTTTGTACTTCCGTTTTCCTGTAGTAAAGGCGATAATAATAATTCTCCTGTGTGGTACTGGGAACCACATCAGGCTCCATTACAGAGTGCTAATTTGAGGCAGATGGTGGAAATCTGGCTGGTAATCTAGATCACTGGCTGAAGTCCAGCATTGGTGAAACTTAGAAGTAGTTGCAGTTGTTCTAAGGATGAGAAGTGATTATCGTTTTCTAGTTTTAAAATAATAGGCAATTTGTGATTGCTAAAGCATCAGATATAAAGGAAATAATGTAAATAAAATCCTTTAGCTAATTTTTCCAAAATAGTCAAAAGTTAAATGGGATCAGAAACTGGAGATATGTATTGTGTAGTGGGGCATGAGGCCAGCCAGTTCAAAATATCTTACTCACCAGTTCACTCTGTTTTACAGTATAGATTAAGAGTGCTCCAAAGTATTTTTAGTTGGTGACAATACAGAAAAGGCTGGTAATATTCTGTGACATGTGTGTATATAAAATGTCCAACCACAAGATGATTAGTAAACCTTAATACCTTTAGTGTGTGTGTGTGTTGCTTTAGTCTGAACTCCGGAACTTGAACCTACTAGTCAAATTAGCACCATCTAATAGCTAACACCCTGTGGCCTGCAAGTGGGATAAGTAGGGGGATATAGAATCTATTTGATACTGTCTGGTGGCTAGCACTGTTGCGCATCGCTCAGGGTTTAGCAGCAGATAATTTGATAAAACAAACTTATGAAAGATATAAACATGTTGCTTGAAGCTGCTGAGGGAGGTAGGTAAGCCTAGGAGAGGATGAGAGAGTGGTGCTCCTGTGGCTTACTGTTAACTAGTGGTCTGGACCTCTCAGAGTCCCTTTTCTTAGATATTACTTCTTGAAGTTCAGAAAGCTAAACACAGAAAGGAACAGACAGTTTACCAATCTCTTCTAGGATATGTAATTTAATGATTTTGTGTTTGGGGTAGAACAAGAAGAGTGTATCCATTAATTCCTGCAGAACAAAGAATTTCTGAGCCATGTCCCATTTCCTCCACAGATGATGGATTCAATACATTTACTATACTGAAGACAGAATATGATAATTATATTATGTTTCATCTCATTAATGAAATGAATGGGGAAACCTTCCAGCTGATGTTGCTTTATGGTAAAGTATTTTCACACAGACACTGATCTTGGAGTGGAAAAGAAGAAAGAACCTCTAGCTTTAATATAGTCTTCCCAGCTTGGTCCTCCCTCTTTCTCATGTCCTTAAGATTGATGCTCACCTCAATCATCCCTCAAGCATAGTGATGGAAGCACTCTGAAATCTCTCAGTGTGACAGAAGGATATTCTATGGATACCAAATACAGGATAGATCATACCAATGCCTGTCAATCATGTTGCCAACCATTTCCACATCCTTAGGGAAAGTCCCTGTCCCCTCACTCAGGCTGTGGTCAATGCACAAAATACAGCTGCTACACTCACTATTGCTCTTCTCACAGACCTAGAACCAGATTTGAGTTCAGACATCAAGGAAGAGTTTGCAAAACTATTTGAGGAGCATGGAATCATTAGAGAAAATAGCATTGACCTATCTAATGCCAGTAAGTCAGGATTCATTTATTTTTCTCATTGTGAATATTTTATCATAGAGGAAAGAAACTCAGTTTGCTACCAGACATTTTTGAAAGCTGGAGAGTCCTATCCTTTCTCTTGGGGAAATAAAGTGGACCTGGTACCTGAACATGTTCTTGTTCTCACACTACAGATCACTGTCTCCAGGCCCTAGAATGAAGATTGGCCTGAGCCTCCAGGTGGGCAATATCCAATGAGAGCAAAGAGGGGGTTGGTGTTCATAGAGAGGCCCTTCCAAAAGTATTAGCATTGTGCACTCAAATTACAATAAAAATAGTTTGATAAGGAAACATTGAAGAAAGCTTGTAAATTGGCTTTGAATTGTCTGGATTTGTGTCCTAGTCCTCCTTTGAGCTTTGAAGTAAAGTGACTCAAGCACTTAGGCAAGAAAAGAAGGATTTGAGTTTTGAATGGTTGATGTATGCTTGTTTTAAACAGGCTCAGCAATGGGTTCAATATCATTAAAAGACAGAGTAGCCCGATGTGGTATACCTGCTCTTCAGTGGTCCTCCTCCATCCCACTCGAGATAATAACATCTTAATCTGAACTACATACAACCTTGGCTTCTTACCTGGGACTGGATGTACCTGATCACCACTTCTCAACCAGTCTGGAGAGCAGACTCCTCTGGCCCTCCCTTCTCATCTAGTCCAAGACTTCACTCATATAATGTGTGAAGTCTTTAATGTAGCCAAGGCTTTTATCATTATTCCACAATTTACCTAACCTTCTTCAGAGCTTCTTATGACAAAGGTTGTGGAAATAAGTCTCTTATTCCATTATGGTCATTTATTCTGACTTTCATCCCTGTGTTCTGGCAAATAATTCCAGTTAGATTGCAAGGGAAGATCCATTTCTTCATCCCCTTTTTCCTAGATAATAGAATGTCTCTCTGTCCAGAGGTCAATCTAAAAAGTACTTAATGAGTTTCTGTATTATTTCTTCCTTGATTACACAGTGTTGAGTGGCGACTTCTCACCAGGACTCCAGCATCATCCCTTCCTATCCATACAGCATCCCGTGACAAGTTCTGTGATCTGCTTTCCATCATGTCTCACAGAGAATTGCAATCCCTGTCTCTCCAGCATGCTACTAGGATAACTCATCAAGAATCAAAGTCTTTCTTTAAATTTCTCTTTGATACACCCATGACAATTATCCTTGAATTTCTTCTTCTTCCTGATCAAAAAATGATTACACTTGCATTTAAATATATGTCTCTGTGTCCAGAAAAAATGTCGGGCTGACAATGAGTGAATATGTGGACCTCCTGAGTTCTGATCCTTCCTTCTGGTCCAGAATGTAACCTGAGTTTCAGGATTTTGCCTCCAGTGCAACAATTCCATGCCCTGATGAGTACTGCCTGCTTTTTAGTTCTCCTGCTTTAGTTCTGTCTGAGGACCATGGAAGCATGACACTTCCTGCATGATTCTTCCAAGCATAGTCTTTTTTCTAACAGAGCTTAGGAGAGACATGGATTTCTAAGGCTATGCCTGCTAAGTATGTTTCATGACATGGTGAGTGGGTGTGCTACAGTGGGAGAGGTTTGGTAATTACAGTCCCATTGGATTCAGAGAAAAAGCATACTCTGGCCCCTAGATCAAGAGATTAAATTGGTTCAACTCAGGACACATGAAAGGAGTTCTTGCTGTAGTTTGCTAAAAGATGGCAAAACACTATTGAGAAACCTAGGCTTTTATGATGAAATACCTCCCTTCCCCCAAATGACCTGACTTTGGGTCCAAGTCATTCTTTGACCAAAGCCTCCTAAGTGGCTTCAAGTACATCTATGGACTACCATGCCCAGATTTCATTTTTAGTCTTGGAAAATTTGAGACAAAAAAAAATTGTTCGCAAACCAAGCTATCATTGGAAATCCTTATATAATTAAGTAACAGTTCCAAACAAAGACTCTGTTGAATACATAAAAGGCTTGACAATGCTACCATACCTCAAAAGACAACAACCCAGAGAAAGGTACAGAAACTATTTAGTTATTCCCCGGTCAACATGAGTGCTTGAGGTCACCCTAAATCCTCTCCCTTTCAACACCCAACTCTTTGTAGAAATGAGACGTGAATTAGTGAAAACATTCAAAGCCAAGGAAGAAATTTGCAACCTCAGACAGAGCAATCCTATTGTAAAGGAAGAAGACAGGGAAGAGGTGAGGGTTGATACAGTAGAACTTTACAATGCTTTGTGATCTGGGAGTAGATTACAGCTAAGGGAACATAGAGGGTTGGGGACAACTGTTACAAAGGTAAAAGAATGCCACTTTAGCATGTACACTAAGAGGAACAAGGGCTGAAGTACAGTGATTATGTAAGGAAAGATCCCCACCCTTACATGACATCTACCAAGAAGACAACTATCTGTACCTGCAGAAGTGACACGACCAACCATTCTAAAGTTCAAAGAAGCTGGTGACATGTAAGGACTGGCCTGACTGGTAGATCTAGGAGTTTTCACTTGCAAAAGCTGGCTTGATGCTCATGGTTGGCCCTAATGTCTTATCAGGAATAAATAACCTCACAAAATATCAACATTAGTCACCATCCTCTTGAGATTGCAAACACAGGATCATTTTGCCATCTAAAATGGTGTCTCTCTTCTGGTTAAAATCAGTGACAGGTACTTCTTTACAAATTGCAGAGTTAGGTTTATGTTTCTGTCCACATATTATAAATAGGATATAATGGGCTATTTAATCACTGAGGTGTAATTCCCCAGCTGCACCCAACTTAGAGCTTCCTGAGACATCCCTGAACCCTATAGGAGTTCCTTGCTTCATTCCTTTAATAAAGAGTGTCAGGTATGCACAGGCCCAGACAGCAAAGAGCTGTTCTCTCAGAAGTGCTTTTACTCCTGGGCTGGGAGGTGAGAAGAGAGAATTTCAGGTACAGAGATACCATAGAAAACATTGACACAATAGTCAAAGGACATGCTAAATGCAAAAGATTCTATCTCAAAACATCCAGGAAATCCAAGACAGAATGAAAAGACCAAAACTATGAATAATAAAATTGGAAGAAAGCAAAAATTACCAACTTAAAGGGCCAGTAAATATTTTCAAGAAAATTATAAAAGAAGACTTCCCTAACCCAAAAAATAAAAAAGATGCCCATGAATAAACAGGAAGCAGACAGAACACCAAATAGATTAGATCAGAAAAGAAATTCCTCCTGTCACATAATAATCAAAACAGCAAATGCACAAAACAAAGAAAGAATATTAAAATAGTAAGGGAAAAAGGTCAAGTACC
Organism: Mus musculus; assembly: GCF_000001635.26. Classification (NCBI taxonomy): domain Eukaryota; kingdom Metazoa; phylum Chordata; class Mammalia; order Rodentia; family Muridae; genus Mus; species Mus musculus. Next base: position 60,161,071 of record NC_000070.6, read on the forward strand.
ACATGAAGGCAGACCTATCAGAATTACAGCAGGCTATCAGAATTACACCAGACTTCTCACCAGAGACTATAAAAGCCTGAAGATCCTGGTAAGACATAATACAGATCCTAAGAGAACACAAATGCCAACCCAGGCTACTATGCCCAGGAAAACTCCCAATTACCACAGATAGAGAGACCAAGATATTCCATGATAAAAACAAATTTACACAATATCTTTCAACAAATCCAGCTCTTCAAAGGATAAATAAGTGGAAAACTAAAACAAAAAAGCAAACTATACCCTAGAAACGTCAAGAAAGGAATCTTTTAACAAACCAGAAGGAAGATAGCCATCTTAACATAATTCCACCTCTAACAACAAAAATAACAGTAATAATAGTCTTTATTACCTCTTAATATCAATGGACTAAATTCCTCAATAAAAAGATATAGACTAACAGACTGGATACTTATAAAGGACCCAACATTTTGCTGCATAGAGAAAAATCCCACATCAGTGACAAACACAGACACTATCTCAGAGTAAAAGGCTGGAAAACAATTCTCCAAGCAAATGGTCCCAAAAAGAAAAAGCTGGAGTAGCCATTCTAACATCAAATAGAATTGGCTTTCTTCCTAAAGTTATCAAAAAAGATAAGGAAGGACATTTCATATTCATCAAAGAAAAAATCTGCCAAGAAACGTCTCAATTCTGAACATCTATGCTCCTAATGCAACGCCACCCACATTCATAAAAGAAACTTTACTAAACCTCAAAGCACACATTGCAACTCACATAATAAGAGTGGGAGACTTTAATGCCCCACTCTCATCAATGGACAGATCTTGGAAATAGATACTAAAGAGAGACACAGTGAAACTAACAGAAGTGATAAACCGAAATGAACCTGGAGAGAGCAGACACTTCCAGCTTAACAATACACCTGAAATATCTAGAACAAAAAGAAGCAAATACACCCAAGAGGGTAGACAGGAGGAAATAATTAAAGTCAGGGTTAAAATCAACCAAGTAGAAACAAAAAGAACTATTCAAAAGTCAACCAAACCTAGAGTTGGTTCCTTGTGAAAAATCAACATCATAGATAAACCCTTAGCCAGACTAACTAGAGGGCACAGAGACAGTACCTTAATTAACAAAACCAGAAATCAAAAGGGAGGCATAACAACTGAAACTGAAGTAATCCAAAAAAATCCTCAGATCCTACTTAAAAAAAAAAAGAAACAAAAAACAAAAAACCTATACTCAACAAAACTGGCAAATCTTGGTCAAATGGACAATTTCCTAGACAGATACCGTATATCAAAGTTAAATCAGGATCAGATAAATGATCTAAACAGTCCCATATGCCCTAAAGAAATAGAAGCAGTCATTAATTGTCTCCCAACCAAAAGAAGCCCAGGACCAGACTGGATTGGTGGAGAGTTCTATCAGACCTTCAAAGAAAACCTGATATCAATACTCCTTAAAGTATTCCAAAAAATAGAAACAGAATGAACGCTACTCAATTTGTTTCATAGAGCCACAATTACCTTGATATTCAAACCATACAATGATCCAACAAAGAGAGGGAAATTCAGGCCAATGTTCCTTATAAATATCGATGCAGAAAATACTCAATGAAATTCTCAAAAACCTAATCCAAGAACACATCAAAATCATCAACAATCAGGAGCAACTACGCTTCATCCCAGGGATGCAGGGATGGTTCACTATATGGAAATCTATGACATATTCTATTATCTAAACAAACTCAAAGGAAAAAACTACACATGATCATTTCATTAGATGCTGAGAAAGCATTTGACAAAGTCTAACACCCCCTCATGATAAAAGTCTTAGAAAGATCAGGAATTCAAGGCCCATACCTAAACATATTAAAAGCAGTATACAGCAAACTAGTAGCCAAAATTTAATAAATGGAGAGAGACTTGATGTGATCCCACTGAACTCAGAGAGGAGACAAGTCTCCCCTCTCTCTCCCTACCTATTCAATATGGTGTTCCAAATTCCTAGAATGGGAAATTAGACAACAAAAAGAGGTTAAAGGGATGCAAATTGGAAAGGAAGATGTCAATATATCAGTATTTACAGATAATAAAATAGTATGCTTAAGTGCCCCCCCCAAAACCCCACAAGAGTTCTCCTATAGCTGATAAACAACTTCAGCAAAGTTGGTGGATACAAAATTGACTCAAAGAAATCAGTGGCCTTTCTCTACTGAAAGAATAAACAGCCTGAGAAAGAAAGTAGAAAAACAACACCCTTAACAATAGTCACAAAATATAAAATACCTTGGTGTGACTCTTACTAAGCAAGTGAAAGACCTGTATGACAAGAACTTCAAATCTCTGAAGAAAGAAATCAAAGATCTCTGAAGATGGAAAGATCTCCCATGCTCATGAATTAGCAGGATTAATATAGTAAAAATGGCCTTCTTGCAAAAAGCAATCTACAGATTCAATGCAATCCCATCCAAATTCCAACTCAATTCTTCATAGAGTTAGAAACAGTAAGTTTCAAATTCATCTGTAAAAACCTGAGAAAACTTCTATGGGAATGAACATCTCTGACCTCAAGGTTTACTACAGAGCAATTGTGATTAAAACTGCATGATATTATTACAGTGACAAGCAGGTAGATGAATAGAATAGAATTGAAGACCCAGAAATGAATCCACACATCTATGGTCACTTGATCTAGACAAAGGAGCTAAACCACCCAGTGGAAAAGTCAGCATTTTCAACAAATTGTGCTGGTACAACTGGCAGTTAGCATGAAGAAGAATGCAAATCAATGCATTCTTATCTACTTCTACAAAGCTCAAGTCCAAGTGGATCCAGGACTTCCACAAAAACTAGATACACTGAAACTAATAGAAAAGAAGTGGGGAAGAGCTTCAAAGCACATGGTCACTCGGGAAAATTTCCTGACCAGTACACCAGTAGCTTATGCTTTAAGATCAAAAATTGACAAATAGACCTCATACACTTGCAAAGCTTTTCAAAGGCAAATGACATTGTCAATCGGACAAAAAAAGCAACCAATAGATTGGGGAAAGATCTTTATCAACCCTACATCTGATAGAGGGCTAATATTCAATATATACACAGAACTTAAGAAGTTAGATGCCAGAGAACCAAATAACCCTATTAAAAATGGGGTACAGAGCTAAACAAAGAATTCTCATGTGAGGAATTCCTAATGACTGAGGAGCAACTAAAGAAATGTTCAACATCCTTAGTCATCAGGGAAATACAAATCAAAACAACCCTGAGATTCTCACACCACTCAGAATAGTGAAGATCAAAATTTCAGGTGCCAGCAGATGCTGGTGAGGATGTAGAGAAAGAGCAACACTCCTCCACTGCTGGTGGGATTGCAAGCTGGTACAACCACTCTGGAACTCACTCTGGAAGTTTCTCAGAAAACTGGACATAGCATTACCTGAGGACCCAGCTAAACCACTACTGGGCACCTACCCAAAAGATTCTCCAACATAAAACTAGGACGCATGTTCCACTACATTCATAACAGTCTTTTTTTATAAAAGCCAGAAGCTGGAAAGAACCCAGTTGTCCCTCAACAGAGGAATGAATACAGAAAATATGGTACATTAACACAGTGGAGTACTACTCAGCTATTAAAAACAATGAATATATAATTCTTAGGAAAATGGTTGGAACTAGAAAATATCATCCTAAGTGAGGTAATTCAATCACAAAAGAACACACATAGTATGCACTCACTGATAAGTGGATATTAGCCCAGAAGCTCAAAATATCCAAGTTACAATTCACAGACCATATGAAGCTCAAGAAGAAGTAAGACTAAAGTGTGGATACTTTGGCCTTTCTTAGAAGGAGGAACAAAATACCCATAGGAAGTGTTACAGAGACAAAGTGTAGAACAGAGATTGAAGGAAAGGCCATTCAGATGCTGCCTCTCCTGGCATCCATCCCAAATACAGTCACCAAATCCAGACACTACTGTGGATGCCAACAAGTGTTTGCTGACAGAGGCTCTAACAGTGCCTGACAAATACAGAATTAGGTGCTCTCAGTCAACCATTGGACTGAGCACAGTGTCCCGAATGGAGGAGTTAGAGAAAGTACCAAGGGAGCTGAAGGGGTTTGCAACCTCACAGGAGGAACAACAATATGAAACAATGTGTACCCCAGAGGTCATAGGAACTAAACCACCAACCAAAGTGTACACATGGAGGGACCCATGGTTCCAGCTCATATGTAGCAGAGGATGGTCTCGCCAGTCACCAATGGGAGGAGAGGCCCTTGGTCCTGTGAAGGCTCTGTGTCCCATTGTAGGGGAATCTCAGGGAAAGAAACAGGAGTGTGTGGTTTGGTGAGCAGGCGTGAGGGGAGAGGATAGGGGGATTTCAGAATCGAAACCAGGAAATGGGATACCATTTGAAATATAAATAAAGAAAATATCTAATAAAAAAGAATATACATACAAAATAATGTACAGAAAAAGATTGTCATATGCTTGTGTGTGTGCACGCCTGTGTATGTAGGTTCATATGCACCTGTGCATGTGTATATGTAGAAGCCAGATGTTGATGTCAAGTGTCTTCCTCTCTCATTCTCCCCCTAGTTTTCTGAGACAGAGTCTTTCTCTTCACCAAGAGCTTATGAATGTGGCTAGACCTACTGGCCAGCAAACCCCAGGATCTCCCTGTTCCCCAGTGCTGGGATTACAGGACTTTCGTCACTAGGCTTCTTCTGTGGATGCTGTGGATCCAAAGAGAAGACCCCAGGCTTTCATGGAAAACATGTTAGCAACTCAATTACATTCCCAGCTCAGGTTCTTTCTGAGAGGTCCCAGGCTGCCCTCAGGTAGTACTGGTTCCAACATCAGTAGTACTAGTAAACCCAACCTTACTTTACTTACAAATCTGCTCCTCGTGGCCTTCCAAGGAGTGATAAGAAACTTTGAAGATAAACAAAGATTACTCCATGACTTGGGAGCAACAACCTAAGCCACAAATACAATACTTGGTGTGAGGCTGTAGGTTTAGTAGGGGAGAGAAACAAGGAAGTGTTTACATTAAATCTGAGCTATGAGAGCGAATAAAAGGGTTGTTATATCTCCAAGTCTCTTGGGAGCATAGGGAGGAAGGAAAGGTCCCAGTTTCAAACATTAAAGTATTCAGTTAGACTACTGCTGTATAAAAAAGGACCCAGGGCTGGGATGACAACTCAACTGGTCAAGAGCTTGCTGTGCAGTGTGAGGTCCTGAGTTTGATCCCCAGATCAAAAAAGGAGTTGAGCTTGGTGGAGCACAGTGGAACATAGTGTCTCATGATTGTAATAGCAGTACTGGGCAGATGGAGACAGGCAGAACCCTAGGGCTCAGCTTGCCAGCTGGACAGCCCAGCCTCTTGCTTATCCTCCTGGGTTCCAGGCAAAGGACACACCTGGTTTCCAAATACAGTGGACAGACTCTGGCAAAGAACATTAAAGGGTCATATCAGGCCTACACACACACACACACACACACACACACACACACACACACACACACACAAGCACACACCCACAGTCACAATCATAATCTAATATTGCTCAGTGAGGATGAAATTAATTTCTCTTCTCCTATACACATTCAAACCCTGGTTCTTTTTCCAATGATCCTAGGACATGACCTCAACCACAATGAAAAGCATGAGAAGATACAATGAAAGATACACTGTTCTTTTTAGTTCACCCGTGGCTCTGAATCCAGGTTCTGCTTCATTTATTATCTCATTTATTATCTTCCATAGCTGATCCCCACTTCCTGTTTGCTCCTATTCAGGGTCACATGCTTAGTAAAGGGCAGACATGAATTTCTTTTGGCAACACAAATTCTTCTAACACTAATCCTAAGCCTAAACCTAAATTTAACCATACCCCCTAACTCTCACCCTAACCCAACATATCTTTGTGGAAATTAGATGGGAAATAGTGAAAAAATTCAAAGCCAAGGAAGAAATTAGAAACCTCAGACAGAGCAATTCCTTTGTAAAGGAAGAAGACATGGAACAGGTGAGGGTTGATACTGTAAAACTGTACAATTCTTTGTGATCTGGGTGTAGATTACAGCTAAGGGAGCATAAAGGGTTGGTGACAACTGTCACAAAGACCCAAGGATGCCACATGAGCATGAACCCTCAGAGAAGCACGGGCTGAAGCAGAGTGATATTGAGGACAGATTCCCAACCTTACATGACATACAGAAAAAACACAACTGCCTGTGGGTTCAGAAGTGACAGGAACACCCATTCTAAATATCAAAGCTGCTGCTGACACCTTGGGGCTGGCCTGAGTGCTAGAACTAGCAGTTCCCACTTGCACAAACTGGCCTGATGCACATGGTTGGCCAGAATGCCTTATCTGGAATGAATGACCTCACAAAATATGAACATTAGACACCATCATCCTGAGATTGTCATCACAAGATCATTTTGCCATCTAAAATGGTGCCTGTCCTCTGGTTAAAACCAGTGACAGCTACTTCATTACCAGTTGCAGAGTTAGCTTTATGTTTGTGTCCACTTATTATCAATGGGATCTATTGGGCTATTTAATAATTGAGGGGTCATTTCCCCATTGCAACCAACATAGAGCTTCCTGAGACCTCCCTAAATCCTAAAGAAGGTTCCTTTCTTCATTCCTTTTATAAAGATTGGCTTGTGTTTGTGTGTATGTGTGTGTGTGTGTGTGTGTGTGTGTGTGTGTGTATGTGTGTGTATGAGTGTGTATGTATGTGTGTGTGTGTGTGTGTGTGTGTGTGTGTGTGTGCATGAGTGTGCAGGTTCTTGTGCACCTGTGTATGTGAATATGTGAAAGCCAGATGTTGATGTCAAGTGTCTTCCTCTCTTATTCTCCCCCTAGTTTTCTGAGACAGAGTCTTTCTCTTCACCAAGAGCTTATGAATGTGGCTAGACCTACTACTGGCAATCAAACCCCAGGATCTCCCAGCCTCTGCCTCCCCAGAGCTGGAATTATAGGACATACATCACTAGGTCTCTTTTGTGGATCATGGCATTCAAAGAGCTTTTCATGTTTCATGGAAAATACCTTAGTAAGTCAGCTACCTTCACAGCTCAGGTTCTTTCTGAGATGCACCAGGCTGCCTTGAGAGGGTTCTTCCCAACTTCAGTAGTACTAGTAAACCCACAAATGCAGTGCTTGCTTTGGGGCTGTGTATTTGGTAGGGGACAGAACCAAGGAAATGTTTACATTTTAATCTGAGCTATGAGAGAGGATAAGAGAGTCTTTATTTCTCTAAGTCTCTTGGGACCTTAGTTTTAGGGAGGAAGGAATGGTCCCAGTTTCAAACATTAAAGTATTCAGCTCGACTGACTGCTGTATCAAAAAGGGCCCAGGGCTGGGACTACAACTCAACTGGTCAAGAGCTTGCTGTGCAGTGTGAGGTACTGAGTTTGATCTCCAGAATCCACATAAATCACAAGAGTTGAGCTTTTTGAAGCACAGTAGAGCATAGTCTAAATCCTATATAAATCCTAATCTTGCTCTTCTAGTGTGTTAGTGTATCTCGAACTTGCTGTTGTGGGATAACTGGATTAGATATTGAAACTTTATAACTTTAACTTCTTAAAAGACAAAGAAGAGGAAAATTGTATCCCCGTACATACTATTTAGTGCATTCCTATGCACACTATTTAAATCATACCTTTATTTTCAAATTTTGAAATTTAAATGGCAAAGAATTTAATAAATGCTTTATAGTATCTTAAAAGGATCTATTTATTGGCTTATAGATTGATCCTAAAGAGCTACCTTATTAGGGAAGGGAAAATCAGGTTCTCTCCACAGAAAGCCATGATGGTTAATTTGTGTGACAAGCTGGCAGGTAAGTTGACTCAGTGCCCTGATTGAAATGACTAAGAAACTAAATTAGATTCATGTTTTAGATCACTCCTTGCTTACCATTTTTCCAGTTTAGACTAGCTTCAAGCCTTTTAACTTTATGGCAAAAGAACATCAGAGACTGTATATTCTGACTTAGTAAGATTAGTCATTTAATAGAGTCATAATGATTTTTCTTTTTCTTCAGTGTGACCAGTCTTTCTAACTCAATCTTAGACTGGTCTAATATTTAGTCCAACATTAGAGATTCCTATTTTAGATAACTATATTCTTAATTACCTAGCAAAGTTAATTCAGAACACATCCCCCACTTCCAGAGAGTCTCTGACCTTTTTACTATTCTTAAACCAGCCCAGAGACTGAGCTTGAGCCTTGCTAATTTGCAACTGAATAAAGTACCTGAACTTCCCCAAAAGAAGCTTTGTGATGTTACTCTTCTATGTTTAAGATTTTGTCTTTCAAGCAGGTCAATCAACACCTTCAGCCAGACTGCAGTGGGCATGCATCCCTGCACCCTAGAGCATGCTAGAGGCAGCTGTTATTTTCATTCTAAAGAGGTATTCTGGCTTTAGGTCTGATTTGAGATTTAGGTTTACTATTAGGGCTAAAAAGGCAGAAATTTCAAATATTAGAAGAGATTGGTTTTTATTCTGATAGATGGGCTTAGTCCCTTAGCTGGTCTCTGGTTTTCCACCCTTGCAGTTTTTGCAAGGTACCCTTAGTTCCTCAGGCTGTGGGAATAACAGAGATGAGGAGGGTGGCCTCCAGCTCCTAATATAGCCTAAGAGCCACAAATTGTGGTATTACTAGTGACATAATTCTTGTCGAGGCCTTGCTAAATATGAGGTTGACAATTCTCCTTTAGGAGCTGCACAGTACTCAGAACTGTGCATACTTATTCTTGATCATATGAATACACTACGGGTACTGCTTGGGTGCAGAAATTTACTGTAGGTGAAGGTCCAGCTTGACCATTTCTGGGTTCCCTGTGAGATACACCTGGTTTGGATGGAGGTTGGTATCAAGTTCCAGTTACAACCAAAATATCTTTCTAAGGCTCTGCCTCCCCTCCCCAAAAGATACCAAGAGCCACAAGTGTGGGTCATGACAGCACCCACGGGAGGAATCGGGTCAATTTCCCCCCAAGCCATGGTTAAAGTCCACTCATCTATGGATGAGAAAATAATTTGATCACCTCAGTTAAGCATGACCTTATTAAACTTAATTAATGGGGGGGGGGTGGGAGGTTGGAGACTGTACCATCAGAAGGGCAAGCCCTTCACAGCTTCCTACCCTAAAAAGGCAATTGGCCTTGTACTAGGGAGCCTGCTGTCACCCCCTCCTCCCTGTTCCCCAACTGTCATCCAAGAATGTGGAGGAAATATCCAAGAACTCTCCTTCAGTGTTATTCATAATAAAGTGCTTTTCAATTTTGTACAGTCAGCCTTCCCCTGGGTTCCAACGCCCTGCATCTGACTATATAAAATTCAACTAAGAAGTTACCTATTCAGTACTAATTAGCATTATAAAGTCAGAGCCTACAGCTCAGGGCTAATCTGCTAGTTGTTTACTAGGGCAGAAAGGACAGTCTTATCCAGATATGGTTTACCAGAAGAAAAATTAAGAAATCCCACTGAGACAGGTTTCTTCCTTAGGCCCTAAAATTCAGGCAGAACTATAGAGCATAAATAAATTTTATGCCTCAGCTCAGTCTTTTCTTTTTTATATTAACAACAGGGAGGAGATGTAGCCTCCCCTCCCCAGCCTGAAACCTCTTTGCTCAGGTTTTCAGTATTAGAGAGCATTGGGGCAGAGCTTGCCACCCTATCATCCTGCCACTGCCACTGCTGCTGCCTGGCAACTAGCTGTTCTGGACCTATCACGTGTTCACCTGCAAGTTTACTCCAAGATGATTTAGTGGGATTTGGTTCCCTTCCCCTGCTTCATAACTGAGTGTCAGAAATAGTAAAATTGAACCTTGAACAGAGCCTTGTCTTGGTTCTGTCTTTCTCTCATGCCGCCTATTCCCCCCCTCTTCTCTTCCAGGTTTCTAAGATGCCTTTCCAGACTAAAACCCAGACATGTGAGCCGCTGGCCGGACACAACACCAAGTAGCTTTGGTTTCTGCTTTAACGTGTTGCACTTGCCAAGAGCCATCTGGTTATCTCTGGTGTTAGCTGTTCTTGCTGTCTTTGACTGTTGCTTGTCCCTCCTGCATGTCTCTGTGTTAATACTCCTGGGAGACCAGTTCTCTCCAGAAGGAATTTGGGTATAGAAAACTGTGACACAGGTTCAGCTTGTGAGTACAGACAGAAACCAGAAGGATCCTGTCCTCCACTGTTCCATGGTTCCTGTGTCCTGTTGGCTCTGGGTGGGTCCTTCTTGGACCAGGAATTTGAGCAAAACTGTTGGTCTTACCTGTGCTCACAGGTGTGTCAGTCCTCCTGGGAGACCAGGTTTCTCCTGGAAGGATTTGGGTATGGAGAGCGGTGGCACAGGGTCAGCTCTGGAGCCTTGTTTTGTTTTGGATGGGAGACTTTTAATGACTGATTCTATTTCCTAAGGCTTATAGGGTTATTTAAATACTTTACCTAATCTTGATTTAACTTTGATAAGTGATATCTATCTAGAAATTTATACATTTCAGTTAGATTTTTCAATTTTATGGAGTACAGGCTTTGTAGGTCAGGCTGAGTGATTCCTTGAATTTCTTCAGTGTATGTTGTTTTGTCTCCCTTTTTATTTCTGACTTTGTTAATGTGGATACTGTCTCTTTGCTTCTTAGGTGGTTAGGCTAAGAATTTGTTTATTTTGTTGAATTTTCCAAAGAACCAGCTTTTGTTTTCCTTGATTCTTTGTATTCTTTTCTTTGTTTCTAATTTATTGATTTCAGCCCTGTTTGATAATCTCTTACCAACTACTCCCTTTGGGTATGCTTGCTTTTCCTTTTTCCACGGAACTTTCAGGTGTACTTTCAAATTGCTAATATGAGAATTCTTTTCTTTATTTCTTCCTTGACTCAAGGATCATTGAGTAGAGAATTTTTCAGTTTCCATGAGTTTGTGGGCTTTCTGTTGTTTCTGTGGTTGAAGTCTAGATTTAATGCATGATAGTCTGATAGGATACTAGGAGTTATTTCAATGTTCTTGTATCTGTTGAGATACAAGACCAACTGCTTTGTGATTAACTATGTGGTCAGTTTTGGAAAAGATTCAATGAGATGCTAAGAAGAAGGTTTTTTTTGTGTGTGTTTGGGTGAGATGTTCTCTAGATATGTGTTAGGTCCATTTGATTCATAGCTTCTGTTAGTTTCATTAATTCTCTGCTTACTTTCTATCTCAATGACCTATCCATTGTTGAGAGTGGGAACCTCCACCTGTTTGATTGTATCTTCCTGTATTTCTTTAAGGGATTTATTCATTTTTTTCTTTAAAGGCCTCTATTATCTTCATAAGATTGAGTGAATGTCATTTTCTTGTGCTTTACTTGTGTTAGGATATCCAGGGTTTCTGTAGTAAGATAGCTATGCACTGAAGATGGCGTATTTCATTTGGTCTTGTTGGCTATGTTCTTATGCTGGCCTTTAGTCATCTGGTTGTCCCTGGATTTTATAGGTGTAACAGGTATCAGGAGATTTGGCTTAACCTGGATATTCCTGGTGCAGCAGGCCTCTGGTGGGCAGCCTTGGGCTGGACAATGGATCTCATGTGGCAGGCTCAGAGCAGCTGGTTGTGCCCCAGGTGACATAGAGGGCAGGAGATTTGGGGCAGGAGATAGGGTCTATCCTGTATACTCCAAGTACATCAGGTCTGTGTGAGGCCAGTGGAGCAGTGGCTGGACAATGGTGCTGGGGTTGGGGGTGGGCAGCACACAGCTCGAGGCAACTGGGTATGCACCAGAGGAGTTCACCTTGTATTTTGTTAAGAATGTGTTTGTACAGATTTTCATGTTTTGTTTCATTGTCATATAATATCAGAACAATTAAAAGATTATCAGTGGTTGTCATATTTAAATTTTGAGATATTAAAGAATGTCCCTTGAGTGGACATATTAAAATTTATAATGCATTTATGGTTGTATGAGGGATATTTATATCATGTTGTACACAATTATGACTCTGTAAATATATAATGCTTTTGAGATTGTCCATGGGATAGGTATATAGGTATAATTATGACCTGGCTATTACTTCCATTTGGAAGATAAGCATGAAAAAGGGATATATGAATGTATGTCTAGATGACAAGGGGTGGGCTTGTAATGGCTATTCTTGTTGTTAACCTCATCTGGAATCAACTAAAACTTTAGCAGGTCAGTACACCTTTGAGAGATAATAAATCTATCTCTTTGAGAAATAAAATTCAATTGAAGATGGAAAGACACACCTTTAATCCAGATTTTTTGAGGATCGAAGATACACCTAAAACTGGGTCATACCTTGTTTTGCCAGCCTATATAAAAGACATGGAAGAAGGAAGTTCCCTCTAGAGAGCTTCCCCTTACTCTTGCTAGCAAGTCTATTCCTTCATGAGCATTAGGACCTATTTTTTTTCTTATTAGATATTTTCTTCATTTACATTTCAAATGCTTTCCCAAAAGTCGCCTATACCCTCTTCATGCCCTGCTCCTCAAACTACCCACTTCTGCATGCTGGCACGGCATTCCCCTGTACTGGCACATCTGATCTTCACAAAACCAAGGGCCTCTCTTCTTATTGATGGCCAACTAGGTCATCCTCTGCTACATATGCAACTAGAGACATAGATCTGGGAGGTACTAGTTAGCTAATATTTTTGATCCTCCTACAGGGTTGCAGACCCCATTAGCCCCTTGGTTACTTTCTCTAGCTCCTTAATTAGGGGCCCCATGTTCCTTCCAATAGGGCCTACTTCTTTGGAATTCAGACATATACTGAAAAACAGCTAAGACTTCCAACCTTGAGGACTGAAAAATTAATGAATTCTTGGTATTTCTGTTAGTAGATTAGCTGAACTATATAGTCTGTAAGCCATTCTAATAAACAATTCACATACATGCTGTAAGGTTTTCTCTTCTAGAGAACCCCACCTAACACAATACCACAGAGGAATTTACATTTAATTTGGAATGGGTAAGAAGTAATGAAGGCATTTGGAAAGGAACTGGAATAGGAAAAATGTGTGATGCCGCATAAGATGAGACAAAATGTCTAACCCAAAAGGACCAATAACAGTTTCCTATGGAGAAAGAGCTCAGACTATCTAAGGTAACTTCAGTAGAAGAATCTAAGCTTGGAGATAGGGGTTTAGCCTGCTGGCCGTGAGTGGTAACTTGGTTATCGTGACACCATAGGTTCAATCCTTAGCAGTTGAAGAACAAAAGAATATAACTCACAGATTAAAAGACTAGTAACCAAAGGTTTTCATTGTAAGGTTAGCTTGAAACATTTGTAATGAAAAATGAGATTAATCTTTTAAAGTAGATTAACAATGGGTCCTTTGTAGATGGAGTTACAGATGGTTGTAAGCCACCATGTGGGTGCGATAGAACAAACCTAAGTCCTCAGAAGGAACAGCCTGTGCTTTTAACTGATGATGCATCTCTCCAGTCCCCTGATTTGTTATTTATATTTATTTGCTATTTGTATGTTTTTAGATTTATTTTATGTGTATAAGTGTTTTGGCTGCATGTATGTCTGTCACATACATGACTCATCCCTGAGGAGTCAGAAAAAGGTCCCAGATCTTCTAGAACTGGAGGTGTAGATTGTTGTGAGCTATCACGTGTATGCTGGAAACTGAATTCAGGTCTTATGTGAGGGCATCAAGTGCTCTTAACACTGAGCTACCTCTCCAGACTCAATTTTTCTATTTTTAAAAGGGACTATAATGAGCACATGTTCTGTGCTATAACTCTCCAGCTACTCTCTTCAAATTATACATACAAATGTAATATACATACAAATGTAATATGTATACATAGAGCACAAACCTAACAGGCACAAACAGAGGACGCCCCTGCAGTGGGGCTGTAGGAGACAGTGCCACACTCAGCTTGGCCAGTAGAGGGCAATCGTGCCCTAGCTGCACTTGCACTGTTTGTGCTCAACCAATTTCTTAAGCTTCATCATAGTCCAGGTGTCTACTGTGGTTAAGTTCTTACTCTTTAAGACATAGATGAGCTTGACAGAGCTACACATGCATAGTTACAACAGCCATGGTGTGGTTGCTGTGTCTGTCCCATTATCTCCAGAGTTTCAGTCCTTATCTTGTCAGTTGTATTTGACAGGCACCCTTCATGTTTTTATATATCTAATTAAAATTTTACTGCCTAGTGGATGGATTAAACTGCATGAAACTAAGCTGAGTACCACAACCAGGTAGCATGGAATGTCAGACACATTGGTAATTCTCTGCACTACAGAGCTTATTTAGTCTTTCTGTTATATACAAACAAATGTCTGACACTAGATTTATAGTGTATTTGAATCTTGAATTTGTTTGATTCTTTTTAAATATCCATTTCAAGCAGGTCCATTCCCTGTAGTCATTACAAAACTATTTAAATTTTCTTTGCATCTAAATAAAATCAAAGTGATCATCTCTCCAGAAAACCAATTGTCAAGCTTACAATGAAATTAATTCTGAATTGCTATTTATCAAGTTAATTACAAGGAACAAAGTCAGTGATTCCCTTACCATCCACATAGAAGCATATAATAAGTCCATTTTTAGCATTTATTTTGCTGTGTATTTAAACATTAATTTTAGTGTGTGTGTGTGTATGTGTGTGTGTGTGTGTGTGTGCATGTGTGTGTGTTTGTATGTGTGTTTGCAGGTGCATGCATAGTCATGACAGGGGTACTTGGCTGACAGCTGATAGCTGCTTGACATGGCTGCTCGAAACTTCTGTTCATCTGGTCCTCTGGAAGCATTGTCTGGAGATACAATTAGTGACTGAGGTGCCTCTCCAGCCCTAAGCACTTCTTTAGGAATTCACTTTTAAAGTTTTCACATCCGTGGCTAAAGCATTTTTAGGTTCTGTAATTTAAAACCACTAATCATGCTTCAGATAAAAAAAAAATTTACTCCTATTATCCGTAGGTTTGATCTTCTCATTGTGTCCTGGATTTCCTGGATGTTTTGAGTTTGGATCTTTTTGCATTTTTCTATTTCTTTGATAGTTGTGTCCTATGGAATCTTCTGTACCTGAGATTCTCCCTTCCATCTCTTGTATTCTGTTGCTGAGGCTCACATCTATGGTTCCTGATTTCTTTCCTAGGGTTTCCATCTCCAGAGTTGTCTCCCTTTGGGTTTTGTTCATTGTGTCTACTTCCATTTTTAGATCTTGGATGGTTTTGTTCAATTTCATCGCCTGTTTGTTGGTGTTTTCCTGTAATTCTTAAGGGATTTTTGTGTTTCTTCTACTTGTTTAGCAGTGGTGTTCTCCTGTAATTCCTTGAGGGACTTTTGTACTTCCTTTTTAAGGGCTTCTACCTCTTTAGCACTGTTCTCTTGTATTTCTTTAAGTGAGTTATTAATGCCCTTCTTTAAATCTTCTACCACCATTATGAGATATGATTTTAAATACATGTCTTGCTTTTTGGGTGTGCTGGGGTATCCAGGACTCGTTGTGGTGGGCGTACTGGGTTTTGATGATTCCCAGTGTTCTTGGTTTCTGTTAGTAAGATTCTTACCTTTGCCTTTTGCCATCTGGAAATCTGGTGTTAATGATCAAGCTGTCTCTGGTTGGAGCTTGATCCTCCTGTGATTTTGTTAGCCTCTGTCAGCACTCCTGGGAGTCCAACTCTCACCTGAGTTCCAGTGGTCAGAGCACTCTCTGTAGGCAAACTCTCCTCTTGCAGGGCAGGTGTCCAGCAGTCTGGAACGCTGATACTCCTCCTGAGTTCTGGGGTCAGAACCCTCCCTGTAGGCCAACTCTCCTCTGGCAAGGAATGTGCCCAGGGGTCTGGGTCTCAGCTCTTCCTCCTAGCTGAGGATGAAGGCCTGAGGGGACCCTTACCAAGAAGCTCTGTTGCCTATATTGGCCATGTGCTCTCAGTTGGTCAGGAGTTCCTGGGTGTGCTAGGGGTCCTGTGGTGTGGAGTGTCCTCTGGTGTCCTAGATGCCTTTGGCTGGGCTCACTCTGTAGATGGCGGGGCTGGCCCTGACCTGAATGGATCCCAGCCTCTGGTTGGGCGGGGTTCTTTTGCCCCTGTTCCTGTAGGCACAAGACCCTCCACGATTCTTTGGAGCTGATATTGTGTTCCACTCACCCGTTTTCCCGAAGTGATCCCGATGTCCTGCAGCATGGAGAGCACTCTGGAGCCCTTAGCAGCCTCTGCTGGGCTTAGAAGGAATATTGCTGGGAGTGGCCTCAACCAGAACAGATCCCCGCCTCCGGTCTGGCAGGGTTACTCCGTCCCTGTTCTTGCTGGTACAGACCCACTGCGATTCTTTGGAGCTGAGGTTGTGTTCCACTCACCCGTGATCAGGAGGTGATCCTGAGGTTCTGAGGTGTGGAGAGCACTCTGGAGCCCTTAGCAGCCTCTGCTGGGCTCAGAAGGAAGATGGCTGGAGTGGATAAGAATGGATTGATTTGCATTCTTCTACATGCTAACTGCCAGTTAAACCAGAACCATTTGTTGAAAATGCTGTCTTTTCCACTGGATGGTTTATCTACTTTGTCAAAGATCATGTGACCATAGATGTGTGGGTGCATTTCTGGAATGATAAACATAATCCACTACATAAACTCAAAGACAAAAATCACATGAACATCTCGTTAGATGCTGAGAAAGCATTTGACAAAATCCAACACTCTTTCATGATAAAAGTCTTAGAAAGATCAGGAATTCAAGGCCCATGCCTAAACATGATAAAAGCAATCTAAAGCAAACCAGTAGTCAACATCAAAGTCAATGGTGAGAAGCTGGAAGCAATCCCACTAATACCAGGGACTAGACAAGTCTGCCCACTTTCTCCCTACCTATTCAACATTGTACTTGACATCCTAGCCAGAGCAATTTGTCAACAAAAGGAGATCAAGGGGATACAAATTGGAAAGGAAGAAGTGAAAATATCAGTTTTTGCAGATGATATGGTAGTATATATAAGTGACCCTAAAACTTCCACCAGAGAACTCCTAAACCTGATAAACATCTTCAGTGCAGTGGCTGGATATAAAATTAACTCAAACAAGTCAGTGACCTTTCTGTACACAAAGGATAAACAGGCTGAGAAATATATTATGGAAACAACACCCTTCACAATAGTCACAAATAATATAAAATTGAAGATGTCAGAAGATGGAAAGATCTCCCATGCTCATGGATTGACAGGATAAATACAGTAAAAATGGCTATCCTGCCGAAAGCAATGTACAGATTCAATGCAATCCCCATGAAAATTCCAACTCAATTCTTCAACGAATTAGAAAGGGCAATTTGCAAATTCATCTGGAATAACAAAAAGCGTAGGATAGCAAAAACTATTCTTAACAATAAAAGAATCTCTGGGGGGAATCACCATGCCTGACTTCAAGCTGTACTACAGAGCTATTGTGATAAAAACTGCATGATACTGGAACAGAGATAAATAGGTAGATCAATGGATGAGATCTGAAGACCCAGAAATGAACCCACACACCTATGGTCACCTGATCTTCGACAAGGGAGCTAAAACCATCCCGTGGAAAAACGACATCATTTTCAACAAATAGTGCTGGCACAACTAGCAGTTATCATGTAGAAGAATTCAAATTGATCCATTCTTATCACCTTGTACAGAGCTCAAGTCTAAGTGGATCAAAGACCTCCACATACAACCAGAGACACTGAAATTTATAGAGGAGCAAGTGGGGAAATGCCTCAAAGATATGGGCACAGGAGAAAAATTCCTAAACAGAACAGCAATGGCTTTCGCTGTAAGATCAAGAATTAACAAATGGGACCTCATAAAATTGCAAAGCTTCTGTAGGGCAATAGATACTGTCAATAAGACAAAAAGGCCACCAACAAATTGGGTAAAGATCTTTACTCATCCTAAATCTGATAGGGGACTAATATCCAATATATACAAAGAGCATAAGAAGCTGAACTCCAGAAATTCAAATAACCATATTAAAATGGGGTACAGAGCTAAACAAAGCATTCTCAACCTAGGAATACCAAAGGACTGAGAAGCACTAGAAAAAATGTTTAACATCCTTAATCATCAGGGAAATGCAAATCAAAACCACCCTGAGATTCCACCTCACACCAGTCAGAATGGCTAAGATCAAAAATTTTGTTGACAGCAGATGCTGGCAAGGATGTGGAGAGAGAGGAACACTCCTCCATTGATGATAGGATTGCAAGCTGGTACAACCACTATGGAAATCTGTCGGGCAGTTCCTCAGAAAATTGGACATAGTATTACCAGAGGATCCTGCAATACCTCTCCTGGGCATATATCCAGCAGATGTTTTAAGTGGTAAGAAGGACAGATGCTCCACTATGTTCATAGCAGCCTTATTTATAATAGCCATAAGCTGGAAAGTACCCAGATGCCCCCCTACCCCCCCAACAGAGGAATGGATACAGAAAATGTGGTATATTTACACAATAGTGTACTACTTAGCTATTAAAAAGAATGAATCTATGAAATTTCTAGGCAAATGGATGGACCTGGAGGTTATCATTCTGAGTGAGGTAACCGAATTACAAAAGAACTCACATGATATGTATTCACTGATAAGGGAACATTAGCCCAGGAACTTACAATACCCAAGATATAAGTTGCAAAACAGATGAAACTCATGAAGAATGATGATCAAAGTGTGGTCACATTGCCCCTTCTTAGAATTGGGAACAAAACACCCATGGAAGGAGTTACAGAGACAAAGTTTGGAGCTGAGAGGAAAGAATGGACCATCTAGAGACTGCTACACCCAGGGATCTATCCCATAATCTGCCTCCAAACACTGACACCATTGCATATGCCAGCAAGATTTTGCTGAAAGAACCCTGATATAGCTGTCTCTTGTGAGGCTATGCAAGTGCCTGGGAAACACAGAAGTCGATGCTCACATTCACTATTGGATGTAACACAGGGCCCCCAATGGAGGAGCTAGAGAAAGTACCCAAGGAGCTAAAGGGGTCTGCAACCCTATAGGTGAAACCACAATATGAACTAACCAGTACCCCCAGAGCTCCTGTCTCTAGCTGTATATGTAGCAGAAGAAGGCCTAGTCGGCCATCATTGGGAAGAGAGGCCCCTTGGTCTTGCAAACTTTATATGCCTCAGTACAGGGGAACACCAGGGCCAAGAAGTGGGAGTTGGTGGGTAGTGCAGTGGGAGAGGGTAATGGGGGGACTTTTGGGATAGCATTTGAAATATACAATAGAAAATACCTAATTAAAAAAAATTCAGGTGACAGCAGATGCTGGCGAGGATGTGGAGAAAGAGGAACACTCCTTCACTGCTGGTGGGATTGCAAGCTTGTACAACCACTCTGGAAATCAGTCTGTTGGCTTCTCAGAAAACTGGACATAGTACTACCAGTAGATCCAGCAATTCCTCTCCTGGGCATATACCCAGAAGATGTTCCAACTGGTAATAAGGACACATGCTCCCCTATGTTCAAAGCAGCCCTATTTATAATAGCCAGAAGCTGGAAAGAACCCAGATGTCCCTCAACAGAGAAATGGATACAGAAAATGTGGTACATTTACACAATGGAGTACTACTCAGCTATTAAAAACAATGAATTTATGAAATTCTTGAGAAAATGAAAGTATCTGGAGGATATCATTCTGAGAGACGTAACCCAATCATAAAAGAAGGCACTAGATATGCACTCACTGATAAGTGGATATTAGCCCAGAATCATAGAAAACCCAAGATACAACTTCTAAAACACAAGAAAATCAAGAAGGAAGACCAACTCGTGGATACTTCATACCTCCCTAGAATAGGGAATAAAATATCCATGGAAGGAGTTGCAGAGACAAAATTTAGAGCTAAGATGAAAGGATGGACCATCCAGAGACTGCCTCACCTGTGGGTCCATATCCCATACTCAGGCACCAAACGCAGCCATTATTGCATATGCCTGCAAGATTTGCTGAAAGGACCCTGGATATATTTGTCTCCTATGAGGCTTTGCCAGTGCCTGGCAAATACAGAAGTGGAGGCTCACAGTCATCTATAGGATGGAACACAGGGCCCCCATTGTAGGAGCTAGAGAAAGTACCCAAGAGCTGAAGGTGTTTGCAACATTATAGGCCTAACAACAATATGAACTAATCAGTACCCCCAGAACTTGTGTCTCTATCTGCATATGTAGCAGAAGATGGCCTAGTTGGCCATCATTGGGAAGAGAGGCCTCTTGGTATTGCAAACTTTATATGCCCCAATGTGAGGAGCAGGTGTGGCAGCAGTCCCAAGAAGGTGCCAGGGACTGCAGCTAAGTCTTATGACTTGCACCTGACTTCCTCATACACCTGAAAAAAAGCCACAGCCAACATGAGAGCTGCGCAGGTGCACCAGGATACTGGTGAATTCATTTTGGTGCAGACATGCCCCTGCTGCCCTGATTAGCTGAAGCTGCATGCCTGGTGAGATGACATGGCCTGCCATGAGTGGATGAGGGCTGAGAGTATATAAGAGTGAGAGGCCCGGGTCAGAGAGAGAGAAAGAAGGAAGAAAGAAAAAGATGAGAGAGAAAGTTGAAGCGAGAGAGATTAAGACTGAAGTTTGCTGAATAAGGTGGTATTAGAAGGACTGGTGGTCGTGTTGTTCTTGCTGGTCGAGAGCAGATGCTACAATTGGTGGCCTGTACGGGAAATCGACTCCTCCACCAACGAGTTCAGAACTTTCAGCAGTCAGTGTTTGCCGGCAGGGTAAGTTCACGGTAAGTGAAACTTAAGACCCCAGGAGTTTTGGAAGGACCTCGGATAAAAATAGAGGTAAAAATAAAGTTGCCAGGAAGCAAGCACAAAGTAACGATAAGGTTCCCGGTTTTGGGACAAGTTAAGGTTCCCGGTTTTGGGACAAGTTAAGGTTCCCAGTTTTGTGACAAGTTAAGGTTCCCGGTTTTGGGACAAGTTAAGGTTCCCGGTTTTGGGACAAGTTAAGGTTCTCGGCTTTGGGATAAGTTAAGGTTCCTGGCTTTGGGACAAGTTAAGGTTCCCGGCTTTGGAACAAGTTAAGGTTCACGGGTTTGGAACAAGTTGCACCAAGCACCATTGGTAATTGAGGTTTGCAGAGGAACAGAGGGTTTTACCAAAAGGGGCTTTGCCGGTCTGGAAGTTAGTGAGAAATTGCATAGAAGATAGAGAAAGATGTGGCACAGAACTCCAGAGAGGTAGTGAGGTGCTGAATCAGGTGAGAGAGGAGCGCTCTCAATTGGTTTGGGAGAGTGGTTCTGTTTGTGTTTCCCCAGGATCACTGACAACCGCTGTGGGTCCCAGAACGGCTGATCAGAGCAATTCAGGGCAAGCAGAACGATGAGGACGTGGATGTTCCTGTGGCTGAGAATGCTCCTGCTAGTGAGAACTGAAGAGCTAAGTTGGGGAATTATGTCTGTGTTCCTGAGGCCCATGCCATTGACGCATTCAAGTGTTTTCTCAATTCTTTACATCTAATGCTTCGCTACTACAATTGCCTTTTTTCTATGCTGCTTTAGCTAAAGGGATTGTTGCGTTTTCAGATGATTCAAAATATTTCACAGATGAGTGATTGTGTTCAGCTGTATCTACTAAAGCTAATGCTACCTGGATTCGAGGTGTGGCCTGCCAGTATATCCAAGGGCAATGGCACTATACCCTCCAACCTAGATGGGCCCCCCTTCCTTTTTGTCCCTTCCACCTTGGGCAGTGCCCCTTATATGTATGGTTGTTATGTGGGGTGAATGGTAGTTGCACTGATCTTTCCCCCTTAAGCCAGGTGGCGGGAGGGGCCTGGGATAATGCAAATTTTATTGGAATGGTTCTAATGTGTTTGAAACTTCTGTATTTCAATTTGCTGGAGGAAGGAATGTTTCTTTTCAGGCCACACCTGTTTGTATGTGGCCTCCTTTTGTGTTTATTGTTTAGAAGAATAACGTTAATTGTAGTAGTGATATTCGTTATATCATATGGCTGTTGTGACTAGGATGCCTTGCTTTGTACCTTTGCCTGTTCAAGTTACTTTGTTTACAAACTGCCTATCCCTTGCCTCAGGGCTGATGGGAGCCCTGAGATGTATGCTTGTAATAGTGTGTGTGTTGTGTGTTTGGTGCATGTGTCAGGTGAAGCGTGTGCAGGCCCACACTTTCGCCACGGTAGCGCAGGCTTTTGCCGCAGTGGAGGAGGGACAATCTCCTCAGATTCGGTTTGCCGCTCTAAAGAAATAATGCTGCGTTATGCCATAGGCTGCGAGGCTAAGCACTGCACAGAGGATAGCTTGCTGTTGGCATCATGTGGAAGGCACATCTGATTGCATGAAGGTTCAGTGTCTTAGTTCCCTTCCCCCAGGAAAAATGACACGGGTGCTGGCCAAGACCTCTCTGGGTGATGAGCCCAAGCAATGGTTTTGTGTAGGGCCCCCATGCTTGCACACTGGGGATCAGACCTCTACCTTCACCCATGAGGCTTGCTTGCAGCAATCAAGATCTGGCCATAGATTAATCAGCATCCTGGCCTTCTGATGCACCTGCCGCATGCAAACAGGACAATCTCCCCAAGTGTGGCTTGGCATGATAGAGAAGTAGTCAGTGACAGATAAGACTCCCTGGGCATGTCACCAACCTAAGACAGGGATCAAACCAATGCTGTTTGTCTCCCAAGGACGGGTAAGGGGCATTGCTGCAGGGGGCAATATAAGACAGACATTCTCTCTGCCCAAAAAGAAAAAAGGGGGAAATGTGAGGAGTGGGTGTGGCAGCAGTCCCAAGAAGGCACCAGGGACTGCAGCTAAGTCTTATGACTTGCACCTGACTTCCTCATATACCTGAAAGTAAGCTACAACCATCGTGAGACCTGTACAGGTACACCAGGATACTGGCGAATCTATTTTTGTGGAGACATGCCCCTGCTTCCCTGAGTAGTTGAAGCTGCGTGCCTGGTGAGGTGATGTGGCCTGCCATGAGTGGATGAGGGCTGAGAGTATATAAGAGTGAGAGGCCTGGGTCAGACAGAGAGAAAGAAGGAAGAATGAAAAAGATGAGAGAGAAAGTTGAAGTGAGAGAGATTAAGACTGAAGTGGTCCTGTTGTTCTTGGTGGTCGAGAGCAGACGCAACACCTCAGTACAGGGGAAACCAGGGCCAAGAAGTGGGAGTGAGGGTGGGGGGGGTGGGTATAGGGGACTTTTGGGATAGCATTTGAAATGTAAATGAAGAAAATATCCATTAAAAACAAGAAGTATGGGGCTGGTGAGATGGCTCAGCAGGTAAGAGCACCCGACTGCTCTTCCAAAGGTCCAGAGTTCAAATCCCAGCAACCACTTGGTGGCTCACAACCATCCGTAACGAGATCTGACTCCCCCTTCTGGAGTGTCTGAAGACAGCTACAGTGTACTTACATATAATAAATAATAAAAATATAATCTTAAAAAAAAACAAGAAGTATAAAAAAAGAAACTAAAAAAGAGTTTACATCCATAGAAGAGTCCCCAACATTGAGGTGAACTTTATAAACTGCCAGCACAGTCCTTTTTACACCTATAAAATGGCAGTTATATATGGTTCCATTCAATGCATGTCAAGGGGGAAGTCCTGTGCCTAATATATTAAGCTATTTGCAGCATGACACACAGAAAATTATGAGTAATGAAGAAAGAGGAAGGAAAGAAAGACAGAAGCCAGATGTGCCTACATCACAAAAGTTCAAAACAGCATCTTTATGTGTGTATCATAGGGCAACTCTCATGCATCCAGCATCTGTATATATCAGTCAACAGCAGTTCAGATGCCTTCATACCCACTTGTACGTAGGGATACAGACATCAGGTTCCAAAGCATTGCCCAGAGGCGTTATTTTTATTGTTTCTCATGTAGAGTTTTTTTTTCTTTTGTCTCTCCCCCAGTATTTGTAACTTTCCTGGGCCATTTTTATTTTTGTTTTTGTTTCAACTTGACACAGGCTAGAGTTATTTGAAAAGAGGGACCCTCAAGTGTGAAAATGCCTCTATGAAACTGATTTACGAGGGCCCAGCAAACAGTAAAGAACATCCCTCCATGGCCTCTGCATCAGCTCCTGCTTCCTGACCTGCCTGAGTTCTAGTCCTGACTTCCTTCAGTGATGAACAACAGTATGGAAGTGTAAGCTGAATAAACCCTCTCCTCCACAACTTGCTTCTTGGTCATGACTCTAACTAAGGAGGTGAAAGATCTGTATGATAAAAACTTCAAATCTCTGAAGAAAGAAATTAAAGAAGATCTCAGAAGATGGAAAGATCTCCCATGCTCATGGATTGGCAGGATCAACATTGTAAAAATGGCTATCTTGCCAAAAGCAATCTACAGATTCAATGCAATCCCCATCAAAATTCCAACTCAATTCTTCAACGAATTGGAAGGAGCAATTTGCAAATTTGTCTGGAATAACAAAAAACCTAGGATAGCAAAAAGTCTTCTCAAGGATAAAAGAACTTCTGGCGGAATCACCATGCCAGACCTAAAGCTTTACTACAGAGCAATTGTGATAAAAACTGCATGGTACTGGTATAGAGACAGACAAGTAGACCAATGGAATAGAATTGAAGATCCAGAAATGAACCCACACACCTATGGTCACTTGATCTTCGACAAGGGAGCTAAAACCATCCAGTGGAAGAAAGACAGCATTTTCAACAATTGGTGCTGGCACAACTGGTTGTTATCGTGTAGAAGAATGCGAATCGATCCATACTTATCTCCTTGTACTAAGGTCAAATCTAAGTGGATCAAGGAACTTCACATAAAACCAGAGACACTGAAACTTATAGAGGAGAAAGTGGGGAAAAGCCTTGAAGATATGGGCACAGGGGAAAAATTCCTGAACAGAACAGCAATGGCTTGTGCTGTAAGATCGAGAATCGACAAATGGGACCTAATGAAACTCCAAAGTTTCTGCAAGGCAAAAGACACCGTCAATAAGACAAAAAGACCACCAACAGATTGGGAAAGGATCTTTACCTATCCTAAATCAGATAGGGGACTAATATCCAACATATATAAAGAACTCAAGAAGGTGGACTTCAGAAAATCAAATAACCCCATTAAAAAATGGGGCTCAGAACTGAACAAAGAATTCTCACCTGAGGAATACTGAATGGCAGAGAAGCACTTGAAAAAATGTTCAACATCCTTAATCATCAGGGAAATGCAAATCAAAACAACCCTGAGATTCCACCTCACACCAGTCAGAATGGCTAAGATCAAAAATTCAGGTGACAGCAGATGCTGGCGAGGATGTGGAGAAAGAGGAACACTCCTCCATTATTGGTGGGAGTGCAGGCTTGTACAACCACTCTGGAAATCAGTCTGGCGGTTCCTCAGAAAACTGGACATAGTACTACCGGAGGATCCAGCAATACCTCTCCTGGGCATATATCCAGAAGATGCCCCAACAGGTAAGAAGGACACATGCTCCACTATGTTCATAGCAGCCTTATTTATAATAGCCAGAAGCTGGAAAGAACCTAGATGCCCCTCAACAGAGGAATGGATACAGAAAATGTGGTACATCTACACAATGGAGTACTACTCAGCTATTAAAAAGAATGAATTTATGAAATTCCTAGCCAAATGGATGGACCTGGAGGGCATCATCCTGAGTGAGGTAACACATTCACAAAGAAACTCACACAATATGTATTCACTGATAAGTGGATATTAGCCCCAAACCTAGGATACCCAAGATATAAGATATAATTTGCTAAACACATGAAACTCAAGGAGAATGAAGACTGAAGTGTGGACACTATGCCCCTCCTTAGATTTGGGAACAAAACACCCATGGAAGGAGTTACAGAGACGGAGTTTGGAGCTGAGATGAAAGGATGGACCATGTAGAGACTGCCATAGCCAGGGATCCACCCCATAATCAGCATCCAAACGCTGACACCATTGCATACACTAGCAAGATTTCATTGAAAGGACGCAGATGTAGCTGTCTCTTGTGAGACTATGCCGGGGCCCAGCAAACACAGAAGTGGATGCTCACAGTCAGCTAATGGATGGATCATAGGGCTCCCAATGGAGGAGCTAGAGAAAGTAGCCAAGGAGCTAAAGGGATCTGCAACCCTATAGGTGGAACAACATTATGAGCTAACCAGTACCCCGGCGCTCTTGACTCTAGCTGCATATATATCAAAAGATGGCCTAGTCGGCCATCACTGGAAAGAGAGGCCCATTGGACTTGCAAACTTTATATGCCCCAGTACAGGGGAATACCAGGGCCAAAAAGGGGGAGTGGGTGGGCAGGGGAGTGGGGGTGGGTGGATATGGGGGACTTTTGGTATAGCATTGGAAATGTAAATGAGTTAAATATCTAATAAAAAATGGAAAAAAAAAAAAAAGAAAATGCCTCTATGAAACTGATTTACGAGGGCCCAGCAAACAGTAAAGAACATCCCTCCATGGCCTCTGCATCAGCTCCTGCTTCCTGACCTGCCTGAGTTCTAGTCCTGACTTCCTTCAGTGATGAACAACAGTATGGAAGTGTAAGCCGAATAAACCCTCTCCTCCACAACTTGCTTCTTGGTCATGATGTTTGTACAGGAATAGAAACCCTGACTAAGACAATGTGTATGCTAGAAACTGAATATAGGTCGTCTCTGAGGGCATTAAGTGCTCTTACCACTGAGCTATCTCTCCAGACTCAACTTTTCTATTTTTAAAAGGAATATAATGAACACATGTTCTGTGCTGTAACTCTCCAGCTACTGGCTTCAAATTATACATACAAATGTAATATGTATACACAGAGCACAAACCTAAGGAGACCTAACAAGGCACAAAAGAAAAGAAGCCCCAGGAGTGTGGCTGTAGGAGACAGAGCAAAACTAAGCTTGGCCAGTAGGGGGCAACCGTGCCCCTAGCTGCACTTGCACTGTGAATGCTCAACACCAATTTCTTGAGCTTCATCAGAGTCCAGGTGTATACTGTGGTGAAGTTCTTCCTCTTTCAGGCATAGATGAGCTTAACAGAGCTACGCATGCGTATTTACAACGGCCATGGCGTGGTTGCTGTGTCTGTCCTATTATCTCCAGAGTTTCAGTCCTTATTTTGTAAGTTGTATTTGACAGGCACCCTTCATGTTTTTATATATCTAATTAAATTTTCCTGCCTACTGTATGGATTAAACTGCATGAAACTAAGCTGAGCACCATAACCAATAAGCATGGAATGTCAGACACATTGGAACTTCTCTGCACTACAAAGCTTATTTAGTTATTTTGTTATTTATAAACAAATATCTGATACTGGATTTATAGTTTATTTGAACATTGGATTTTTTTGATTTTTTAAAAATATCTATGTCAAGCAGGTCCATTCCCTATAGTCATTCAAAAACTATTTAAATTTTCTTTGCATCTAAATAAAATCAAAGTGGTCATCTCTTCAGAAAACCAATTGTCAAACTTACAAAGAAATTAATTCTGAATTGCTGTTTACCAAATTAATTACAAGGTATAAAGCGAGTGATTGCCATATCATCCACATAGAAGCATACAATAAGACCATTTTTAGCTTTTCTTTTGCTGTTTTTGAAAAGATTAATTTTAATGTGTGTGTGTGGGTGTTTGTGTACAGGTGCACACTGACAGGGGCACTTGGCTGACAGGCACTTGTGAGCTTCTTTACATGGCTGCTGGAGACTTCCATTAATCTGGAAGCATTGTCTAGAATTAGTATTAATGACTGAGGCGCCCCTCCAGCCTTAAGCACATCTTTGGGCATTCAGTTTTAAGGTTTTCACATCTCTGTCTACAGTATTTTTACCTTCTGAAAATTAAAACCACTAGTCATGTTTCAGATAAAAAAGAATTTACATCCACAGAAGGATCACAACCATTGAGGTGAACTATATCAACTGCCAGCACAGTCATTTTACACCTATAAAATGGCAGTTATATATGGTTCCATTCAATGCATGCCAAGGGGGAAGTCCTGAGCATAATTTATAAAGCTATTTGCAACATGACACAACCGGGAAATTATGAGTAATGAAGAAAGAAGAAGAAAAGAAAGACAGAAGCCAGTCGTGCCTACATCACAAAAGTTCAAAACAGCATCTTTATGTGTGTATCATAGGGCAACTCTCATGTATCCAGCATCTGTATCTATCAGTCAACAGTACATCAGATGTCTTCATACCAACTTGGACATACGGATACAGACATCAGGCTTCAAAACATTGGCCAGAGGCATTAATTTCATTGTTTCTCATGTAGAATTGGTTTTTGTTTGGTTAAGTATTTTTGTTTTGTCTTTTTCTTATCTCATTAGCTTTCCTGGTCATTGTTTTTATTTTTGTTTATGTTTCAACTTAACACATGCTAGAGTTGTATGGAAAGAGGCACCTTCAAGTGAGAAAATGCCTCTATAAAACTGATTCAGGAGGGCCCAACTACGTATGGAATTTCCACCCTGGGCAGGGGGTAATAAGTTATATAAGAAGGTAGGATCACAATCCACAGGGAATGAGTCAGGAAGCAACATTCCCCTAGGGACTCTGCTTCAGTAATTGCCTCTGAGTTCTCACATAGAGTTACCCCCCTCCTTTTGCCCCGTAAACCCAGCTCCCCTCATAATGGACTGTAAGCGAAAATAAACCCTTTCCTCCTCAGGTTGCTTTTGGTCATGATAGCAATCACAATAACTCTAACATTTATCTATCTAAAGGTACAGAAAATACCAATTTGTTCTTGGAAGTTCGCATTTGCAAAGCACCATGTAGTTTCTCTATAAATGTCTCTCTTATTCCAGCTATCTTGAGAGTAGCTTAGAAGATCTCTTGCCAGTGCGTTCCAGTCACTTTCCTCATGATCTACTAGCCTGGAGGTTCTCATCCTTCCCAATGCTATGATCCTTTAATACAGCTTCTTCAGGTTGTGGTGACCTCCAACCATATAATAATTTCCTAGGTAGTTCATAATGGTTATTTTCCTTCTGTTATGAATTTTTAATTAGGTATTTTCTTCATTTACATTTCAAATGCTATCCCAAAAGTCCCCCCTCCCTCACCCCCCCATTTCCCCTTCCACTCCCACTTCTTGGCCCTGACGTTCCCCTGTACTGAGCCATATAAAGTTTGCAAGACCAATGGGCCTCTCTTCCTAATGATGGCCAACTAGGACATCTTCTGCTACATATACAGCTAGAGACACAAGCTCCAGGAGGTACTGGTTAGTTCATGCTGTTGTTCTACCTATAGGGTTGCAGACCCCTTTAGCTCCTTGGGTACTTTCTCTGCTCCTCCATTGGGGGCCCTGTGTTCCATCCAATAGCTGACTGTGAGCATCGACTTCTGTTTTTGCTAGGCCCCGGCATAGCCTCATAAGAGACAGCTATATCAGGGTCCTTTCAGCAAAATCTTGCTGGTGTATACAATGGTGCCAGTGTTTGGAGGCTGATGATGGGATGTATTTCCGGGTGTGGCAGTCTCTAGATGGTCCATCCTTTCATCTCAGCTCCAAACTTTGTCTCTATAACTCCTTCCATGGCGTTTTGTTCCCAATTCTAAGAAGCAGCAAAGTGTCCACACTTTTTTGGTCTTTGTTCTTCTTGAGATTCATGTGTTTTACAAATTGTATCTTGTATCTTGGGTATTCTAAGTTTCTGGGCTATATCCACTTATCAGTGAGTACATATCATGTGTGTTCTTTTGTGATTGCGTTACCTCACTCGGGATGATACCCTCCAGGTCCATCCATTTGCCTAGGAATGTCATTCTTTTTAATAGCTGAGTAGTACTCCATTGTGGAAATGTACCACATTTCCTGTATCCATTTCTCTGTTGAGGGACATCTGGGTTCTTTCCAGGTTTTGGCTATTATAAATAAGGCTGCTAAGAACATAGTGGAGCATGTGTCCTTCTTACCAGTTGGAACATCTTCTGGATATATGCCCAGGAGAGGTATTGAGGAATCCTCTGGTTGTACTATGTCCAATTTTCTGAGGAATCTCCAGACTGACTTCCAGAGTGGTTGTACAAGCTTGCAATCCCACCAACAATGGAGGAGTGTTCCTCTTTCTCCACATCTTTGCCAGCATCTGCTGTCACCTGAATTTTTGATCTTAGCCATTCTGAATGGTGTGAGGTGGAATCTCAGGGTTGTTTTGATTTGCATTTCCCTGATGATTAAGTATGTTGAACATTTTTTTCTAGTGCTTCTCAGCCATTCAGTATTCCTCAGATGAGAATTCTTTGCTTATCTCTGAATCCCATTTTTATTTATTTATTATTATTATTATTAAATTTTAAATTTTTTATTACGTATTTTCCTCAATTACATTTCCAATGCTATCCCAAAAGTCCCCCATACCCTCCTCCCCACTCCCCTACCCACCCATTCCCACTTTTTTGTCCTGGCGTTCCCCTGTACTGGGGCATACAAAGTTTGCATGTCCAATGGGCCTCTCTTTCCAGTGATGGTCGACTAGGTCATCTTTTGATACATATGCAGCTAGAGTCAAGAGCTCTTGGGTACTGGTTAGTTCATAATGTTGTTGCAACTACATGGTTGCAGATCTCTTTAGCTCCTTGGGTACTTTCTCTAGCTCTTCCATTGGGGGCTCTGTGATCCATCCAATATCTGACTGTGAGCATCCACTTATGTGTTTGCTAGGCCCAGGCGTAGTCTCACAAGAGACAGCTATATCAGGGTCCTTTCAGCAAACTCTTGCTAGTGTATGCAATGGTTGTGGAGAGCCGCAATACATTTACCATCATAAGATGGTGCCAGCTTCCGCAGTGTCTTATGCCACCTAAACAAAGATCAAGCTATGTGCGCATGTGCAAGGAGTGAAAGCATGCCAAGTCCCAAGCCCACCCCCGGGGTGTATGAGATCGTGGGTAAAGCAACCATTCAGGCATGGACATGCCACACCAGGGGGTATTTAAGCAGCACCTTTCTGAGGCTTCTTTGTCTTCCTCAACAATATGTAATAAAGTTTGGCTGCAGAAGGATTCTTGTGTCCCTTGTGCATTCTTGCTAGCGAGAACAATAGCTCGGGAAATAATGGCGCCGAAACCCGGGAACGCCTTACCATCGCTGGGTGCCAAGGGGGCCCCCCACTCGTGGGGAGGGATCCAGAACTGCAGGACTTGAAGGTAAGCTCTGAGAGACATGTGAAACATGTCAGAAACAGAGCGGGGTAAAAGATTAAGAGCTCAGAGAAAATAATTAAGAAATAAGGCCCTTCCAAAGACCTTGGATCCGAGGAAGTGAAAGAATTGGGGAAAGGACGCCCCTGAGAGAGGATAAGGAAAAGAAGGAGAAAGCCCCAAAAAAGACAAGAGTAGCTGGACACAAAAGTCAGCTCGCTGCGCAGTCTCCTGACCCTCGACTTCTGGGTCCTAGTGCACCTCTGCACTATGCGAAGAGGTACCATTCAGAGCCCCTCGAGCGAGCTGCCACTCCTGCGGACGTGGGGGAAGAGTGCTGAAAAGAGGGTGGACGGACCTGGGTCCCCCATCCCCTCCTCGACCTCGCAATGGCTACCAGCCCCACCGACCCCTTGGGGGTGGTGGGGACAAAAGAAGAAATAGCTGTAATGTGGGGGAGGGAGCGGCGAAAGCTTCACACATCCTTTATTACGTTTTATGCTAGCGGCGAGTGCGGGCGGCCTCTGAGACAGGACTGGCGGGAGGGAAGTGCTCGTTTGGCTTCCTAGAGCAGCCACACTTCATTTGGCTCCTCTCAGAGTCTGCGCACGGTGCCGCCTCCAATGGCTCGAGCCGAGCCAGGCGGGCGGTTAGTGCAGCAAGCACGGGGGGACTGTCAAGTGGTTAAGTCGCAGCCTCTGCCACCTTCCCCCTTCCCTGCCAGTGTTTGTGGTTATTAACTGCTTTCACTGCCGGGCACGTGGGCTGGGCGCGGGTGTGGGTCCGGCAGCAGCCTTGGCGCACTTTAAGATATCTGTGTTCCATTGAGACACCAAATTATATTCTCTGTCTGTCTATTGTCTATTTGTTGGTGCACCAAACTGTCCTTAGGTCTGTCAATTCATGTTTGTCTTTGTTTTGTTGTATGAATGATGATTGTCCTGTGTTTCATGTTGAAAAATAAAGCTTTATCTGCTGGCACTCTCAATTTACACAGCAAAAAGCCCTGTGGCTGGGAGTCAGCTACAGCTCTTAAAGGGGCAGGCAGCCTTTTGCTTGTAACAGAAAGTTAGCTTAAAATTGGGAACTCGGGTTGGAGTCATTCTAAACAACAAGAAACAGGTCATGTGCATTAACAGTGTACAAAGGTTAGAAAGAATAGGTTTCAAAAGAAATTACCAGACATTTGCTCAAAATGTGGGAAATGAAGACATTGGGTAAATAAATGCAGATCAACCAGAGTGGTAACAGGAAGGCAAATACCTCAGTTTAAAGTGCAACAGCCAAAAAACCCAAATGTATGGAGCACTTCAGACCACAGTGTCCATGAGGCCACCCAAAGACCTAGGAGAGAAGTCCCTTACAGTGGGCCTACTAGTAGTTGGGTAGGTCCTCTTCTGCCTTGAAATACATCCCAGAGTTATAGACTCAGATTATGAGGAACAAGTTAAGATTATGTGTTCTGCACCCCGAGGTATTGTGGAGATTTGGATAATCGTCCCACTTTACAATTACAAATAAAAAGAAAAACCTTTCAAGGTATATAGATACAGGAGCTAATAAAAGCATTGTATCCAGTAAGTGGTGGCCTGTTAATCAATCATCACATAGCTTACAACGATAAGGTTATGAGGCTACTCCAACTATAAGTGCAACATCCTTACAATGAAAAGAGATAGAAGAAAGGACAGGGCTTTTTCAATTTTATACTGACTAATGATTACTCTCAGAAAAGCAAGGAAATGATGAAAGAAATGGGATATATACCTGGACTAGGTCTTAGAAACAACTTACAAGGTAGAGTTTCTCCAGTTAAAGCCACAGAAAAAGCAGATAAAAAAGGGCTGGGTTTTTTCTAGGGGCCACTGAAAAGCCTTTGTCCATTCCGTGGCATGCCTTAGTGACCTTTACCCTCTGAGAAGTTAAAAGCAGCTAAGAATTAGTACAAAAACAATTAGACCTGGGACATGTGGAACCCACGCAATCAACCTGGAATACCCCTATTTTGTTGTAAAAAAGAAGTCAGGTAAATAAAGATTGTTACTTGACCTAAGAGCTATTAATGCACAAATGTAAGTTATGGGTCCTGTACAAAGAGGACTCTCCCTACTCTCAGCTCTACCTAAGGATTGGAGAATTATAGTGGTGGATGTTGAGGATTGTTTCTTTTCCATTCCATTAAGTGGAAAAGATGAACCTAAATTTGCATTTACCTTGCCTTCTATTAATCATATGAAGCCTATTTAAAGGTATCAATGGTGAGTATTGCCCCAAGGAATGGCGGGTGGCGCTGCCATATGTCAGTTATATGTGGGAAAGGCTTTGCAGCCAGTTGGAGATGGTTTCCCCTCTTTAAATATATGTCACTATATGAATGATATTGTAATTTGTGGACCTAAAGAAGAAAGTATACAGCAAGCTTATGGTTTGCTTAATGTAACTTTAAAAAATAATGGCTTGATTATTGCACCAGAAAAGTACAGCAGTCTAATGTTAGTCATTTTTTTAGGAGCCACCATAACTTTAAGGTGTGTCAACCCACAAAAGATTAGTATAAGAAAAGATCATCTAAAGACATTAAATGATTTTCAAAAATTATTAGGAGATATAAATTGGATTAGACCTTATTTAAAGATCCCTACTTCAGAATTAAAATCTTTATTTCAAATTTTAGAAGAATCACATATTACCTCATTGAGACAATTAACACCTGAGGCTTCTGATGTTCTTAGGAAGGTAGAAAAAGCGATCCAAACAGCACAGTTACATCGTATAAATGAGCAAGAACCTTTGTGCCTATGCATATTACGCACCATCAATTTGCCAACTGCTGTGTTATGGCAAGATGGTCCTTTAGTATGGATACATCCACATATATCCCCTAATAAGACTATAGAGCATTATCCCACCATGGTAGCAAATATGGCTTACAAAGGTATAAAAACTTCAATTACTCACTTTGGAAAAAATGCCTGATAGCATAATTGTTCCTTATACTGTCGCACAAATGCAAATATTGTGTGCTACTATAGATGAATGGGCCATTCTTAGATGCAGTTACTCTGGTTTAATTAATAGTCATTATCCTAAACATCCTTTATTACATTTTATGCTATCGCATCCAGTGATTTTTCCAAAGGTGACAGATAATACCCCTATAAAGAGAGCTATTGATATTTATACAGATAGATCCAAAACAGGAATTAGAAGTTATGTGATTAATGGAAAAGCTGTAAGGTCGCAATTTACATGAAGAACACCTCAATTGATGAAATGTTTGCTAGTTTTAGAAGTTTTTAAAAGGTTCCTTATGCCCATAAATATTATCTCTGATTCTGTTCGTGTAGTTAACGCTGTATTAGCATTAGAGACTGCCAGAAATTTTAAGCAGTCTAGTTCAGTATCTGAAATTTTTATGAAAATAAAAGATTGTATTTTAATGCGTGAGCATTCCTTTTATGTTCAACATATTAGAGCACATACATCTTTACCTAAACCTATGGTTAAGAGAAATACAATTGCTGATTCAGCCACCAGAGATATGGATTTCCTATCACAAAGTTCTATAAAAGGTGCTAAGAATTTTCATCAACTTTATCACGTCCATGCTTCTACACTGCGACAGAAATTTAAGCTCACATGAACAGAAGCTCGAGATATTGTCCTACAGTGTGGTAAATGTGTAGAATTTATTAATGCACCTTCCGTGGATGTTAATCCTCGCAGATTGCCACCCCTAGATGTTTGACAGATAGATGTGATGCATATCCCAGGTTTTGGTAAATTACAGTATGTACATGTGTCCATCGATACCAGCTCTGGTGTCCTATATGCCTCTCCCCTGACAGGGAAAAAAGCAGTTCATGTCATATCTCTCTGCTTAGAGGCTTGGGTTACATGGGACAAGCCCCTAGTGCTGAAGACAGACAGTGGTCCTGCATATACTTCTTCTAAATTTAGTCAATTTTGCAAACAAATGCAAGTAAAACATATTACTGGATTGCCCTATAATCCACAGGGCCAAAGAGCTCATCCTACTTAGAAACAATATTTGCAAAAACAAAGAGGGGGAATAAAGGTTATGATACCAAAGATGGCTCTATCCCTTGCAATATTTACTCTTAATTTCTTAAAATTGGATGATGCTGGGAGATCACCAGCTGAAAGGCATGGACAATGGCTTCAATCGCCCAAGGAAATGGTCAAATGGAAAAATGTCCTTGGTAATAAATGGTATGGCCCGGATCCTATCTTAATCAGATCCTGAGGAGCTATTTGTGTTTTTTCCACAGGGTGAAGAAAATCTACTTTGGGTCCTGACCCGACTGACAAGGACTGTGAGAGAGCAAGATGAACCCCAAGATGATCTTGTTTCTCCCAATGATTGAGACCAGGATAAGTATACCCTTGTGGGCCATAGTAAGATCATGGCCAGTACCTGTACCGGTACATCCCAATTCTTTTACCTTGCCTTTATTTTTTGCAAAGGAATGTTTTTTGGATGTGCCTTATGCATGACAAATTCCTCAAGAGCCACGGGTGTATAAGAGTACTAGTTTATAAACCTTTTACACCCTGTATATTTTTAAAGAAAAAGATTATCTCTATTTGGGCAGATCCCATTATCCAAAATAAAGTGAGCTCTGGAGTGTTATTTAATGCTTTAACACAAATTGCTCAAGGAGCACAACCAAGATCAGGTGATATTGGAAATAATGTAACTTCACCTATAAACTTCACCACTATTATGATAAAGGAAAATGTGATTATTCCCAAAAGATCATGATAGCCTGTTGGCACTGCTGCTGCTATACACAGCATGCCTTAGTGCCATCCAGACCTTGCATTTCCTATAGTTTTTTCACCTTGTCAATCAAATGTTTTTCCTCAGAAAGAATTAGCAAAGGGTTTTGTTTTGTCACCACCATTAGATTATGCTGTAATGTATGATAAAGGAGATGCTACAGGGAAAGAAAATATTTGGCCATATTACCAATGGATTTTAAGTAATGAGGCAGGTGCTAATACCAGTTTGTCAGCCTTTGCACTGCTGACTGGAACCTTTCATGAGATATTGAATGTTTCTGCCACACTTTTCAATATCTCTACTCATTTAGATAACATGACATCTAATAGAGTTATCAGAAATATGACTACTCCTCCAGTAGAAGTCTGTGTCAATCCTCCATTTTTCTTTATTGTGGCTGAATTTCAAAATAATACAGAATGGTTAGATTGTACAAATGTCACTTGTTTTTTGACACAATGCTGGAATGGAACTAATTTCTTAGCCTTAGTGGTACATTTATCAACCTTTGTCCCTATGCCTGTTGAGGCAGATCCAGAGAATTTCCCAATCATGAGTCTTGTCTGGTGCAAGAGATTTTGGAATCACAGCCACCATTGTTACTGCCATTGCAGTGTCTGCAACATCAGCGCAGAAATTACTATGGCCTATCAAGTCAATAGTGCTGATACCATAAGTCAGATAACAGAAAATATGTCTGAGGCATTGCTTACCCTGCAAAGGGTGGATTCTCATATTGCCTCAGGACTAACGTTAGTGAATCAAAGAGTAAGTATTTTACAACATAACGTGGAACAGATGATGGATGTCATACAAATGAGTTGTGTGGCATCAACTCTGCATATGTGCATTACTCCTGTTAGGTATATTAATAATTCTTTTATTAAAAGTACAGATTTATCGAATTATCTGAAGGGGAACTGGTCACAGGAGCTGGAAAGGTTGCAGACAAAGCTGCAGATACAGATCCTGAACCTTAATGGAACCAGAGTGGAACCAGTGACTCTTGGAGACTTCACCTCTTGGCTTACCTCTGCATTTTTCTTACTTCAAAGAATGGGTGGGGGTGGCTCTGTTTGGCGCAGCCCTGTGTTGTGGATTAGTGTTCATGCTATGATTGGTTTGCAAACTCAGATCTCAACATAAACGTGACAAGGTCGCGCTCACTCAAGCACTTGTGGCCATTGAACAAAGGGCCTCCCCTGAAATTTGGTTATCTATTCTAAATCATTTTTTGGCTGGCCTCTTTTGTAGAGTTCGCCCTAGGTCATTTAGCAGTTACTGTCACATGGTACTGTGGTATCCAGAGACGGGCAACTTTCCTCATGCACAGACCAACCTAAGACATGGGGCCCAGTGGCCCAGTGGTGATAGGGTTACCCTATGACGGGTAAGGCTGTGACATTAGAGGAACGACCTAAAACAGGAGCCACAGCAGATGGACATAACTGCAGAGGCCTAGACCAGCCTTGTTTTAATAAAATAAAAAGGGGGAGATGTGGAGAGCCGCAATAACATTTACCATCATAAGATGGCACCAGCTTTGCAGTGCCTTATACCACCTAAACAAAGATCAAGCTATGTGCGCATGTGCAAGGAGTGAAAGCACGCCAAGTCATAAGCCCACCCCCAGGGCGTATGAGAACGTGGGTAAAGCAACCATTCAGGCGTGAACACGCCACACCAGGGGGAAATTAAGCAGTGCCTTTCTAAGGCTTCTTTGTCTTCTTCATCAATATGTAATAAAGTTTGGCTGCAGAAATTTCTTGTGTCCCGTGTGCATTCTTGCTAGCAAGAACAATAGCTCGGGCCAAATGGTGTCATCATTTGGAGATTGATTATGGGATGGATCCCTGGATATGGCAGTCTCTAGGTGGACCATCCTTTTGTCTCAGCTCCAAACTTTGTCTCTGTAACTCCTTCCATGGGTGATTGTTCCCAATTCTAAGAAGGGGCAAAGTGTCCACACTTTGGTCTTCTGAACAACATTTTGAATTGGGCTATTTATATTCCTGGATCCAGCTTCTTGAGCTCTTTGTAGATATTGCATATTATTCCCCTATCAGATTTAGGATTGTTAAAAATCCTTCCCCAATCTGTTGGTGGCCTTTTTGTCTTATTGACAGTGTCTTTTGCCTTACAGAAGCTTTGCAATTTTATGAGGTCTCATTTGTCAATTATCGATTTTACAGCACAAGCCATTGCTGTTCTGTTTAGGAATTTTCCCCCCTGTGCCCCTATCTTCGGGACTTTTCCCTACCTCCTTCTCTGTTAATTTCAGTGACTCTGGTCTTATGGGGAGGTCTTTGATCCACTTAGACTTGAGCTTTGTACAAGGAGATAAGAATGGATCAGTTCGCATTCTTCTACATGATAACCACCAGTTATGCCAGCACCATTTGTTGTAAATGCTGTCTTTTTTCCACTGGATGGTTTTAGCTCCCTTGTCAAAGATCAAGTGACAATAGGTGTGTAGATTCATTTCTGGGTCTTCAATTCTCATCCATTGATCTACCTGTCTGTCACTGTACCAGTACCATGACTTTTTATCACAATTGCTCTGTAGTACAGCTTAATGCCACTCATGTTGATTCCACCAGAGGTTCTTTCATAGTTGAGAATAGTTTTTGCTATCCTAGGTTTTTTATTTTTCCAGAATAATTTGCAAATTGCCCTTTCTATATCAGTTAAGAATTCAGTTGGAAGTTTGATGGGGATTAAATTGAATCTGTAGATTGCTTTCGGCAGTATAGCCATTTTTACTATATTAATCCTTCCAATCCGTGAGCATGGGAGATCTTTCCATCTTCTGACATCTTCTTCAATTTCTTTCTTCAGAGACTTGAAGTTCTTATCATACAGGTGTTTCACTTTCTCAGTTAAAGTCACACCAAGGTTTTCTATATTATTTGTGAATGTTGTGAAGGATGTTGTTTCCCTAATTTCTTTCTCACTCGGTTTATTATTTGTGTAGAGAAAGGCCATTGATTTTTTTGAGTTAAATTTACATCCAGCTACATCACTGAAGCTGTTTATCAGGTTTAGGAGTTCTCTGGTGGAAATTTTAGGGTCACTTATATATACTATCATATCATCTGCAAATAGTGATATTTTGACTTCTTCCTTTCCAATTTGTATCCCCTTGATGTCCTTTTATTGTCGAATTGCTCTGGCTAGAACTTCAAGTACTATATTGAATAGGTAGGGAGAAATTGGGCAGCTGTGTCTTCTGTTCTGTTGTTATGTTTCCTTTTTCATTTTTGATTTTGTTAATTAGGATACTGTCCCTGTGCCCTCTAGTTAGTCTTGCTAAGGGTTTATCTATCATGTTGATTTTCTTAAAGAACCAGCTCCTGGTTTGGTTGATTCTTTGAATAGTTCTTTTTGTTTCCACTTGGTTGATTTCAGTCCTGAGTTTGATTATTTCCTGGTGTCTACTCCTCTTGGGTGAATTTGCTTCCTTTAGTTCTAGAGCTTCTAGGTGTGTTGTCAGGCTGTTAGTGTATGCTCTCTCTAGATTCTTTTTGGAGGCACTCAAGGTTCTGAGTTTTCCTCTTAGGAGTACCTTCCTTTTGTCCCATAAGTTTGGGTATGCTGTGGCTTTATTTTCCTTAAACTCTAAAAAGTCTTTAATTTCTTTCTTTATTTCATCCTTGACCAAGGAATCATTGAGTAGAGTGTTGTTCAGTTTCCACGTGAATGTTGGCTTTCTTTATTTATGTTGTTATTGAAGATTAGCCTTAGCCCGTGGTGATCAGACAGGATGAATGGGATAATTTCAATATTTTTGTATCTGTTGAGGCCTGTTTTGTGACCAATTATATGGTCAATTTTGGAGGAGGTACCATGTGGTGCTGAGAACATTTTATCCTTTTGTTTTAGGATAAAATGTTCTGTAGATATCAATTGAATCCATTTGTTTCATGACTTCTGTTAGTGTCCATGTGTCTCTGCTTAGTTTCTGATTCCAGGATCTGTCCATTGGTGAGAGTGGGGTGTTGAAGTCTCCCACTATTATTGTGTGAGGTGCAATGTGTGCTTTGAGCTTTACTAAAGTTTATTCAATGCATGTGGCTACCCTTGTATTTGGAGCATAGATATTTAGAATTTGGAGTTCATCTTGGTAGATTTTACCTTTGATGAGTATGAAGTGCCCCTTCTTGTCTTTTTTGATAACTTTGGGCTGGAAATCAATTTTATTCAATATTAGAATAGACATTTGGTCCAACTTGTTTCTTCGGACCATTTGTTTAGAATATTGTTTTACAGCCTTTCACTCTCAGATAGTGTCTGCCCTTTTCCTGAGGTGGGTTTCCTGTAGGCAACAAAATGGTGGGTCTTGTTTGTGTAGTGGCCGCAGACCCTCTGGGTCCCTTTGTTTGCTTAGAACAGGTCTCTAGTTGCCGATGGGCAAAGAATCAATGAATGACAGACAGAAGCAACACAAGAGGTTGTGTAGAATCTGAATGTGATTTTTCAAATTGAGCATCAAACTTTTTATACAGAAGAAAATAGGGAAGTTAGGTGACACATCAGCAAGGTACAAATGAGGTTACTGGATGCTTAATGACTCTTACAGTAAACAGAGGAATGTAAACACAAAGACTGTCAGGAACTGGGCAATAAAACAACTGAGACAAAGTCAGCTCTATCTCAGGTTATCCATAGTCTTACAAGCCAGGTGTGAGATCTTTACACTCCTAGGGCAAGGGCTTTCATACCCAAGTCATGGTTCTAATTAGGGAGTTCCGCTCTAGCTAACCATCTCATGAAAAATGCAATAGTCTAAAACCATACTCTGCTCTACTTCCTGAACCATTGTAAATTCCTGTATATGGGAGTGACTTGGCTTTATTCTACATGATAGTGTAATACTAGAGGCAATTATGAATGTCACTGAATACGCAACATTCTTACTGAATTCCAAGCCCATGGTCAGCTCAAGGACTTTCTAGGATGTTGGAACAGTGGCGCAGGCTTGGCTATGTCAGTATTCAATCTTAAAGTCGTGTATATTAAAATAATACTAAAAGAGAGCATGTGGATCCATACACCAGACTAATTCGAGGATGGGGTATGAGTATACAGGTTATGAAAATGCCAAAGTTCCAGGAGCTGAGTTTCTGTGAAACTCTCTGCCTCGTGAGTGCTCCCAGGCCTCTCGTTCTGCCAAGCAAATTTCACTGGATTGTGTGTAGCATGTAGTCAGTCTATTAGTCTATGTCTTTTTATTGGGGAATTGAGTCCATTGATGTTAAGAGAAATTGAAAAGTAATTTTTGCTTCCTTTTATTTTTGTTGTTAAATTTGGGGTTCTGTTCTTCTGGCTGTCTTAGGTTTGTTGAAGGATTACTTTCTTGCTTTTCAAGGGTATAGTTTCCATCTTTTGTTGGTGTTTTTCCTTTATTAT
The DNA here is from genome assembly GCF_000001635.26 of Mus musculus. Classification (NCBI taxonomy): domain Eukaryota; kingdom Metazoa; phylum Chordata; class Mammalia; order Rodentia; family Muridae; genus Mus; species Mus musculus. Next base: position 60,202,437 of record NC_000070.6, read on the forward strand.
CCTTTGAAGGTCTGGATTCATGGAAAGATATTGTGTGAATTTAGTTTTATCATGGAATACTTTGGTTTTTCCATCTACGGTAATTGAGAGTTTTGCTGGGTACCGTAGCCTGGGCTGGCATTTGTGTTCTCTTAGGTTCTGCATAACATCTGTCCAGGCTCTTCTGGCTTTCATATTCTCTGGTAAGAAGTCTGGTGTAATTCTAATAGGCCTACCTTTATATGTTACTTGACTGCTTCCCCTTACTGCTTTTAATATTCTATCTTTATTTAGTGCATTTGTTGTTCTGATTAAAATATTTCGGGAAAAATTTCTTTACTGGTTCTGTCTATTTGGAGTTCTGTAGGCTTCTTGTATGGTAATGGGCACCTCTTTCTTTAGTTTTGGGAAGTTTTCTTCTATAATTTTGTTGAAGATATTTGCTGGCCTTTTAAGTTGAAAATCTTCATTCTCATCTACTCCTATTATCTGTAGGTTTGGTCTTCTCATTGTGTCTTTGATTTCCTGGATGTTTTGAGTTAGGACCTTTTTCATTTTCCATTTTCTTTTGTTGCTGTGCCCATATACTCTATGAAATCTTCTGTACCTGAGATTCTCTCTTCCATCTCTTATATTCTGTTGCTGATGCTCACATCAATGGTTTAAATTTTTTTTCCTAGGGTTTCTATCTCCAGCATTGTCTCTCTTTGGGTTTTCTTTATTGTTTCTACTTTCCTTTTTAGGTCTTGTATGATTTTGTTCAATTCCATCACCTGTTAGGTTGTATTTTCCTGTATTTCTTTAAGGACTTCTACTTTTTTAGCAGTGTTCTCCTGTATTTCCTTAAGTGATTTATTAAAGACCTTCTTGATGTTCTCTACCAGCATCATGAGATATGATTTTAAATCTCAGTCATGCTTTTCGGTTGTTTTGGGGGTATCCAGGACTGCCTGAGGTGGGAGTGCTGGGTTCTGATGATGATGATGAGTGGTCTTGGTTCCTGTTAGTAAGATTCTTACCTTTGCCTTTCACCATCTGGTAATATCTGAAGTTAGTTTTTATAGTTGTTTCTGGTTGGAGCTTGTTCCTCCTGTGATTCTGTTAGCCTCTGTCAGTAGACCTGGGTGTCTAATTCTCTCCTGAGTTTCAGTGGTCAGAGTACTCTCTGCAGGCAAGCTCTCCTCTTGAAGGGAAGGTGTAGAGATATCTGACATTCGGACCTGCCTCTTGGCTGAAGATGAAGGCCCGAAACAGGACCTGTCCCAGAAGCTATGTACACTCTCACTTGTGCAGACTGGTCTCTGAGGGATGGTTTCCCCACCTGCTCTAGCAGAGCATTTCCTGGTGGACACCTCTCCTCTGGCAGGGATGTAGCCCAGATGTCTGGAGCCCAAAACGGGGTCTGTCCCAGAAATTTTGTTGCTTCTGAATGTACAGAAACTTTGTCACTTCTGTAGTCCTCACTTTCACCTGCACAGACTAGTCTCTGAGGGATCTGGGACACAAGATGGCTCCCCCACCTGCTCAGGCAGAGCCCTCCCAGGTGGACACCTCTCCTCTGGCGGGAATGGTGCCTGGAGGTCTGGGGACCAAAATGGGGTCTGTCCCAGAAGCAATGTTGCTTCTGCAGTCTGCACTCTCACCTGTGCTGACTAGTCTCTCCAAATTGTTCCTTTTTTAGATACTGCTAATTCTCAAAAATTTGCAACTGTTTATGCACATACAACTCAAGTTAAGAGAAAATACTGTTTCTTTAAAGGAGTGTCCTTGGGGTGGACTCCAAGCTATACTGACTCTTGATGTCTGGCATTCCAATATGGTATTGAACACAGATAGTCTTTTCCTAAGAGGTCTTGATTCCTCTCTTCAATAGGTATCTGTCTTAGAAACATTTCAATATAATGATTTTACCTCAGGGGAACATGTAATCTGAGGTCAACACTATTTGTACACACTACAAATCCTCAGCACTGTCAGCACCTTGGCAGTCACAGAGTTAGCATTCAGTCACTAAATGTTGAATAAGGGAAAGCAGGATGACACGGGAGAGGGAGAGGCTGGAGCGATGACTTCTGGTTAAGAGCACTTGCCTGTTCTTTTAGAGGACCTGGTTAAATACCAACCACTGACATAGTGGCTCACAGGAATCTATAACTGTAGTTCCAGGGGATCTGACACCCTAGGTGTGCACTGCATACATGGGGCACACAGACATACGCATAAACAAAATACTCACACACATAAATAATCTATTAATATAGGAAAGAATTAACCGGACCAACAGGAAGTGGGCAGAGGGCTATCTAGGGCATGGAGAGTGTACTCACATGCAAAGGACATGGCAAATAGGAACATAAGTAGTTCAGAGAGCCAAAGGAAACCTTGCAAGAACACATCAAGCACAGGAGTTATAAAGTGAGTGGAGGCTAGAAAGGGGTGTGTGTCAGTTTGCTGGGGCTGCCCTTAGGAAGTCATGCAGTATGGGTGACTTCAACAGCAAAAATTGAACTTTCTCATTTCTAGCAGCTAGATAGAACTCTGAGAGCAAGGTGTTCACCGTGCCTTGCTTCTTCTGAGATCTTTTTCATTCGTTGAATCATAACGGAAGGCCCTTGGTCTTGGGAAGATAATATGACCCAGTTCAGGGGAATGCTGTGGCTAGCATGCAGAAGTGGGTGGGTTGGGGAGCAGGGCACGAAGAGGGTATAGAGGACTTTTGGGAAAGCATTTCAAATGTAAATGAAGAAAATATTAATAAAAAAAAGAAGTAGGCCCTAATGTTCATGAGGAAATAGACTTGCTAGCAAGAATGAGGGGAAGCTCTCTATAGGGAGCTTCCTTCTTCCATGTCTTTTATATAGGCTGCCAACATAAGGTGTGGCCCACTTTAAAGGTGTTTCTTCGATCCTCAACAAAATCTGGATTAAAAGTGGGTCTTTCCATCTTCAATAGACTTTTATTTCTCAAAGAGATCGATTTATTATCTCTCAAAGGTGTACTGACCTGCTAAGGTTTTTGTCAATTCCAGATGTAGTTAACAACAAGAATAGTCATTACAAGCCCACCCCTTGTCACCTTGACACAAAATCACATATCCCTTGCTATGCTTATTTTCCAAATAGAAGAAATAGCCAGGTCATAATTATACCTGTATAACTATCCCATGTACAATCTCAAAATCATTGTATATTTAGCAGAGTCATAATTGTGCACAACATGATATAAATATCCCTCATACAACCATGAATGCATTATAAATTTTATAATGTCACCTCAAGGGACATTCTTTGATATCTCAAAATTTAAATATGACAACCACTGATATTCTTTTTATTGTTCTGATATTATATGACAAAGAAAGAAAACTTAAAAATCTGTACAAACTCATTCTTAACAAACTACAAGGTTGTGCATATCCAGTTGCCTTGAGCTATGTGCTGCCCACCCCTTACCACAGCTTCATTGTCCAGCCACTTCTCCCTGGCCTCCACCAGAACTGCTGTACCTGGAATATACAGGTAATAACATACTTCCTGCCCCCAAATCCCCTGCCTCTATGTCACCTGGAGCACAACCAGCTCCACTGAGACTTGTCCAGCTCAAGGCTTCCCATAGGAGGCCTGCTGCACCAGGAATATCCAGGTTAGGCCCAATTTCCTGATACCTGTTACATCTATAAAATCCAGGGACAACCAGGTGAGTATAAGAACATAACCAATAAGAGCCACTGAAATATGCCATCTTGAGAGCATAGCTATCTCAGTACAGCAACCCTGGTTATCATAACACAATTAAAGAACAAGAAAATGACATTAAATTCAATCTTGTAAAGATGATAGAGGTCTTTAAAGAAGAAATGAATAAATTCCTTAAAGAAATACAGGAAAATACAATAAAACAGGTAGAGGTCTTCATCTCCCCACTCTCACCAATAGATAGGTCATTGAGATAGAAAGTAAGCAAAGAAATTTTGAAACTAACGAAAGTTATGAATTAAATATACCTAACACATATCTAGAGAACATCTCACCCAAACACAAAAGAATATACCTTCTTCTTAGCATCTCATCGAATCTTTTCTAAAACTGACCACATAGTTGGTCACAAAGCAGCTGGTCTTGTTATCTCAACAGATAGAAGAACATTGAAATAACTCCTAGTATCCTCTCATACTATCATGCATTAAATCTAGAGTTCAACAATAGAAACAACCTAAAGGCCACAAACTCATGGAAAATGAACAGTTCTCTACTCAATGATCCTTGAGTCAAGGAAGAAATAAAGAAAATAATTCTCATACTACTAATTTAAAAGTACACCTGAAAGCTCCAGGGAAAAAGGAGAAGAAAGCATACCCAAGGGGAGTAGTTGGTAGGAGATTATCAAACAAGGCTGGAATCAATAAGTTAGAAACAAAGAAAAGAATACAGAGAATCAAGGAAACAAAGAGCTGGTTCCTTGAAAAATTCAACAAAATAAACAAATCTTTATCCTAACCACCTAAGAGGCAAAGATACAGTATCTACATAAACAAAATCAGAAATGAGAAGTGAGACATAACCATATACACTTTGGAAATTCAAAGAATCATTTGGCCCAACCTACAAAGCCTGTACTCCATCCATAAAATTGAAAAATCTATCTGAAATGGATGGCTTTCTAGATAGATTCCACTTATCAAAGTTAAATCAAGATCAGGTAAAGTATTTAAATAACCCTGTAATCCCTAAGGAAATAGAAGCAGTCATTAAAAGTCTCCCATCCCAAACAAAAGAAGGCTCCAGAGCTCACCCTGTGCCACCGCTCTCCATACCCAAATTCTGCTATGAGAGAGCTGGTCTCCCAGGAGTGCTGACACACCTGTGAACACTGGTAAGGACCACCAGTTTTGGTCAAATTCCTGGCCCATGAAGGACCCACCCAGAACCATCAGGACAGAGGAACCAAGGAATGGTGGAGGACCAGGTCCTTCTGGTTTCTGTCTGCACCCCTAATCTGACCCTGTGCCACAGACCTCCATACCCAAATTCTTCCTGGAGAGAACTGGTCTCCCAGGAGTACTGACATACAGACTTGCAGTTGGGACAGGCAACAGTCAAAGACAGCAAGTCCAGCTAACACCACAGATTACCAGATGTCTATTGGGCCTCCCTGCTTTATAAGCACAGTCTCTTAGTAGACTCTCGGGCCTTGATCAGAGAAAAATTTATCTTGCCTCGTTCTTTTCTTGCTGTCTAGTCTTTTTCAGCTCCAGCCTGCCTTTCAGGAGTACCTGGTTCATGTAAGCCACGGGTGGCTTAGTGTTACAGCTATAGGCAAGTTCAAGAATCTTAAAACAGAAACCAAAGTTATTTGGCAACATCAGAACCCAGCTCTCCCACCACAGCAAGTTCTAGATACACCAACACAACAAAAAAGTAAGATTAGGATTCAAATAGGATTTATACTATGGTCTACTGTGCTTCACTAAGCTCAACTCTTTTATTTGCATTCTGGGGATCAAACTCAGGACGTTACACTGCACAGCAAGCTCTTGACCAGTTGAGTTGTTGTCCCAGCCCTCGACCCTTTTTGATACAGCAGTTAGTCTAGCTGAATACTTTAATGTTTGAAATTGGGACCTTTCCTTCCTCCGTAAAAGTATGCTCCAAAAAGACTTGGAGAAATGACAACCCTCTTATTCTCTCTAATAGCTAAGTTTAACATGTAAGCACTTCCTTGGCTCTATCCCCTACCAAATACAGAGCCCCAAACCAAGTATTGGCTTAGGTTGTTGCTCCCAACATGGAGCATCCTCTCTTTGTCTTCAAATTTTAGTATCACCCCATGAAAGGCCACTAGGAGCAGATTTGTAAGTAAAATAAAGTTGGGTTTACTAGTACTACTGATGTTGTGAAGAAATACCTGAGGGCAGCCTGGGGAATCTCAGAAAGAACCTGAGCTGGGGAGGTAGCTGGGTTACTAAGGTGTTTTCCATGAAAGCCTGAGGACCTCTCTTGGATCCCCAGCAACCACAGAAGAAGCCTAGTGATGCAAGTCCTGTAATCCCAGCACTGGGGAAACAGAGGCAAGGAGATCCTGGGGTTTGCTTGCCAGTAGGTCTAGCCACATTCATAAGCTCTAGGTGAAGAGAAAGACTCTGCCTCAGAAACTACGTGGAGAATGAGAGAGGAAGACATTTGACACCAACATCTGGCTTCTACATATACACATGCACAGGTGCATATGAACCTTCACACACATGCACACACACACACACACACACACACACACACACACACACACACACACACACAAGACAATCTTTATAAAAGGAATGAAGAAAGGAACCTGCTGTAGGATTTAGAGATGTTTCAGGAAGCTCTAGTTTGGGTGCAATGGGGAAATGACCCCTCAATTGTTAAATAGCTCAATAGATCCCATTTATAATAAGTGGACAGAAACATAAAGCTAACTCTGCAATTGATAAAGAAGTAGCTGTCACTGGTTTTAACCAGAGGACAGACACCAATTTAGATGGCAAAATGATCTTGTGATGACAATCTCAGGATGATGGTGCCTAATGTTCATATTTTGTGAAGTCATTCATTCCAGATAAGGCATTCTGGCCAACCATGAGCAACAGGGCAGTTTGTTAAAGTGGGAACTGCTAGTTCTAGCATTCAAGCCAGTCCTAAGGTGTCAGCAGCTGCTTTGATCTTTAGAATGGATGTTCCTCTCACTTCTGCAGCTACAGGCAGTTGTGTTCTTTCTGTACGTCATGTGAGGTTGGGTATCTGTCCTCAAAATCTCTCTGCTTCAGCCCTTGATCCTCTGAGGATGCTTGCTTATGTGGAATGCTTGGGCTTTTGTGACGGTTGTCCCCAACTCTCTATGCACCCTTAGCTGTAATCTACAACCGGATCACAAAGAATTGTACAGTTCTACTGCATCAACCCTCACTTCTTCCCTGTCTTCTTTCTTTACAAAGTGATTGCTCAGTCTGCGGTTTGAATTTCTTCCTTGGCTTTCAATGTTTCTACTATTTACCATCTAATTTGCACAAAGTTAGGTTGAATTAGGGTTAGAGTTAGGGGTTAGGGTTAGATTTAGGTTTAGGCTTAGGGTTAGTGTTAGAAGATTTTGTGTTGCCAAAAGAAATTTATGTTTGCAATTTACTAAGCATGTGACCCTGAATCAGAACAAACAGGAAGTGGGGATCAGCAGTGGAAGATAATAAATGAGGCAGAACCTGGGCTCAGAGCTAAGGGTAAACTGAAAAGAATACTGTATTTCTCATTGTATCTTCTCTTCTTGTTAACTGTGGCTGAGGTCATGTCCCGGGAGTCATTGGAAAAGAGCCAGGGTTTGAATGCGTATAGGAAAAGAGAAATTAATTCCATCCTTACTGAAACATATTATATTATGATGGGGACTGTGTGCTTTTGTATGTGTGTGTTTGTATGTACACACATGTGTGGGTGTTTATATGTTTGTGTGTATTCTTGCAGGTGTGTATATTTATGTGTGTGTGTGTGTGTGTGTGTGTGTGTGTGTGTGTGTGTGTGTGTGTAGGCCTGATATCAACCTTGCGTGTTCTTTGCCAGAGTCTGTCCACTGTATTTGGAAACCAGGCGTGTTTTTTTCTTGAAACCCAGTAGGATAAGCTATAGGCTGGGCTGGCCGCTGACAAGCTGAGCCCTAGGGATCTGACTGTCTCCATCTGCCCAGGGCTGCTATTAATGCTCCACCAAGCTCAACTCCTTTATTGATCTGGGCATCAAACTCAGGACCTCACACTGCACAGCAAGCTCTTGACCAGATGAGATGTCATCTCAGCCCTGGGCCCTTTTTGATACAGCATTCATTCTAGCTGAGTACTTTAATGTTTGAAACTGGGACCTTTCCTTCCTCCATAAAACTATGCTCCCAAGATACTTGGAGAAATAACAACCCTCTAATTCTTTCTCATAGCTCAGATTTAATGTAAACATTTCCTTGTTTCTCTCCCCTACTAAACCAACAGCTTCAAACCAAGTATTGCATTTATGATTTAGCTTGTTGGTCCCAAGTCATGGAGTAACCTTTGTTCATTTTCAAATATTAGTATCACAACATGAAAGGATACAAGGAGCAGATTTTTAAGGAAACTAAGGTTGGGTTTACTAGTACTACTAATGTTGGAAAGAAACACCTGAGGGCAGCGTGGGGCATCTCAGAAAGAACTTGAGCTGGGGAGGTAGCTGAGTTACTAAGGCATTTTCCATGAAAAACTGGGGACCTCTCATTGGATCCCCAGCATCCATAGAAGAAGCCTAATGATGCAAGTCCTGTAATCCCAGCACTGGGGAAGAGGGAGATCCTGGGGTTTGCTTGCCAGTAAGTCTAGCCACATTCATAAGCTCTTGGTGAAGAGAAAGACTCTGTCTCTGAAAACTATGTGGAGAATGAGAGAGGAAGACACTTGACATCAACATCTGGCTTCTACATATACACATGCACTGGTACACATGCATGCACAGACAAACACAAAACAATCCTTTTTTGTACTTTATTTTATATGTATTGTCTTTTTTATTAGATATTTTCTTTATTTACATTTCAAATGTTATCCCATTTCCTGGTTTCCCCTCTGAAAACCCCCTATCCCCTCCCGTCTCCTCTGCTCACCAACACACACTCCTGTTTCTTGTTCTTGGCATTCCCTTCCACTGGGGCACAGAGCCTTCCCAGGAACAAGGGCCTCTCCTCCCATTGGTGACTGACAAGACCATCCTCTGCTACAAATGGGGGCTGGAGTTCCATGTGTACTCTTTGGTTGTTGGTTTAGTCCCTGGGAGCCCCGGGGATACAGGTTGATTCATATTGTTGTTCCTCCTGTGAGGTTGCAAACCCCTTTAGCTCCTTCAGTCCTTTCTCTAACTCCTTGATTAGGAACCCTGTGCTCAGTCCAATGGTCACCTGAGAGCATGTACTTCTGTATTTGTCAGGCCCTGTTAGAGCCTCTGTCAGCAAGCACTTGTTGGCATCCACAGTAGTGTCTGGTTTTGGTGACTGTATTTGGGATGGATGCCAGGAGGGGCAGTCTCTGAATGGCTTTTCCTTCAATCTCTGTTCTACACTTTGTCTCTGTAACTCCTCCTATGGGTATTTTGTTCCCCCTTCTAAGAAGGGCCAAAACATCCAAACTTTTGTATTACTTCTTCTTGAGCTTCATGTGGTCTGTGAATTGTATCTTGGTTATTTTGAGCTTCTGGGCTAATATCCACTTATCAGTGAGTGCATACTATGTGTGTTCTTTTGTGATTGAATTATCTCACTTAGGATGATATTTTCTAGTTCTAATCATTTTCCTAAGAATTTCATAAATCCATTGTTTTTAATAGCTGAGTAGTACTCCACTGTGTTAATGTACCACTTTTTCTCTATCCATTCCTCCATTGAGGGACATCTGGGTTATTTCCAGCTTCTGGCTATTATAATTAAGGCTGTTATGAAAATAGTGGAATATGTGTCCTAGTTATATGTTGGAGCATCTTTTGGGTATATGCCCAGTAGTGGTATAGCTGGGTCCTTACATAATACTATTTCCAGTTTTCTGAGAAACTTCCAGAGTGAGTTTCAGAGTGGTTGTACCAGTTTGAAATCCCACTAGCAATGGAGGAGTAATCCTCTCTCTCTACATCCTCACCAGCATCTGCTGTCACCTGAATTTTGATCTTTGCTGTTCTGTGTGGTGTGAGAATCTCAGGGTAGTTTTGATTTGCACTTACCTGATGACTAAGGATGTTGAACTTTTCTCTAGGTGCTTCTCAGCCATTCGGTATTCCTCAGTTGAGAATTCTTTGTTTAGCTCTGTACCCCACTTTTAATAGGGTTATTTGGTTCTCTGACATATAACTTCTTGAGTTCTGTCTACATATTGAAGCCCTCTGTCAGATGTAGAGTTGGTAAAGATCTTTTCCCAATCTATTGGTTCCTGTTTTGTCCTATTGACCGTGTCATTTGCCTTACAAAAGCTTTGCAATTGTATGAGGTCCCATTTGTCAATTTCTAATCTTAAAGCATAAGCTATGGATGTTCTGTTCAAAAATGTTCCCATGTTCCCATGTGCTCGAGGCTCTTCCCTACTTCTTTTCTATCAGTTTCAGTGTATCTAGTTTTATGAGGAGGTCCTTGATCCACTTGGAATTGAGCTTCGTAGCAGTAGATACGAATGTATTGATTTTCTTTCTTCTACATGCTAACTGCCAGTTGAGCCAGCACCATTTGTTGAAAGTGCTGTATTTTCCACGGGATGGTCTAGCTCCTTTGTCAAAAATCGTGTGACCATAGGTGTGTGGGTTCATTTCTGGGTCTTCAATTCTATTCTATTGATCTATCTTCCTGTCAATGTACCAATACCTTGTAGTTTTGTTTTTGTTTTTGTTTTTTTTTTTTTAATCAGAATTGATGTGTAGTGCAGCTGGAGGTCAGAGATGTTGATTCCCACATAAGTTCTCTTATTGTTGAGAATAGTTTTTGCCATCCTAGGTTTTTGTTATTATAGATGAATTTGCAAATTGCTCTTTCTAACTCGATGAAGAATTGAGTTGGAATTTTGATGGGTATGCATTGAATTTATAGATTGCTTTTGGCAAGACGTTCATTTTTACTATATTAATCCTGATCATGATCCAATTCATGATCATGGGAGAACTTTCCATCTTCTGAGATCTTTGATTTCTTTCTTCAGAGACTTGAAGTTCTTCTCATACAGATCTTTCACTTGCCTAGTTAGAGTCACACCAAGTTATTTTATATTTTGTGACTATTATGAAAGGGTGTTGGTTCTCAACTTTCTTTCTTAGCCTGTTTATCCTTGGAATAGAGAAAGGCCACTGATTTGTTTGAGTTAATTTTATATCCAGCCACTTTGCTGAAGTTGTATATCAGGTTTAGAAGCTCTGTGGTGGAATTCTTGGGGTTAATTAAGTACACTCTCATATCATCTGCAAATAGTGATAGTTTGACTTCTTCCTTTACAATTTGCATCACTTTGACCTCCTTTTGTTGTCTAATTGACCTGGCAAGGACTTCAGGTACTATATTGAATAGGTAAGGAGAGAGAGCGGACCCTTGTCTCATCTCTGATTTCAGTAGGATTGCTTGAAGTCTCTCTCAATTTAGTTTAATGTTGTCTACTGGTTTGCTGTATATTGCTTTTACTATGTTTAGATACGGGCCTTGAATTCCTGATCTTTCTAAGACTTTTATCATGAAGGGGTGTTGGACTTTGTCAAATCCTTTCTTGGCACTTAATGAAATGATCATGTGTATTTTTTTTCTTTGAGTTTGTTTATATAGTGGATTACATTGATGGGTTTCCATAAATGAACCATCCCTGCATCCCTGTGATGAAGTCTACTTGATCCTGATGTTTGATGATTTTGAATTGTTTTTGGATTAGTTTTTCGAGAATTTTATTGGGTAGTTTTGTATCGATATTCCTAAGGAACATTGGCCTGAATTTCTCTTTCTTTGTTGGTTCTTTGTGTGGTTTAAATATGAAAATAATTGTGGCTCTATGGAACAAATTGGGTAGTGTTCCTTCTGTTTCTATTTTTAGGACTACTTTAAGGAGTATTGGTATTAGGTCTTCTTTGAAGGTCTGATAGAACTCTGCACCAAATCCATCTTATCCTGGGCTTTTTAAAGGTGGAAGACAATTAATGGCTGCTTCTATTTCTTTAGGGAATTGAACTGTATAAGATCCTGATTTAACTTTGGTACTTGGTATCTGTCTAGAAAATTGTCCATTTTATCCAGATTTGCCAGTTTTGTTGAGTATAGGTTTTTATTTTTTTAAAGTAAGACATAATGGTTTTTTGTTTTGTTTTGTTTTTTTTAGGATTTCTTCAGTTTCAGTTGTTATGTCTCCCTTTTCATTTCTGATTTTGTTAATTAGGGTACTGTCTCTGTGCCCTCTAGTTAGTCTGGATAAGTGTTTATGTATCATCTTGTTTTCTCAAGGAACCAACTCTAGGTTTGGTTGACTCTTTGACTAGTTCTTTTTGTTTCTACTTGTTTGATTTTAGCCCTGAGTTTGATTATTTCCTGCTGTCTTCTCTCTTGTGTGTATTTGCTTCTTTTTGTTCTAGAGCTTTCAGATGTACTGTCAAGCTGGAAGTGTATGCTCTCTCCAGTTTCTTTTTGGAGGCACTCAGAGCTATGAGTTTACCTCGTAGGGTAGGACTGCTTTCATTGTGTCCCATAAGTTTGGTTATGTTGTGGCTTTATTTTCATTAAACCTAAAAATCTCTAATTTCTTTCTTTGTTTCTTCCATGACCAAGTTATCATTGAATAGAGTGTTGGTCAGCTTCCATGTGTATGTATGCTCTCCATTGTTGATGTTGGTATTTAAGACCAGCCTTAGTACATGGTGATCTGATAGGATGGATAGGATTATTTCAATCTTCTTGTAGATGGTGAGGCCTGTTATTTGACTGGTTATATGGTTAGTTTTGAAGAAGGTACTGTGAGGTGTTGAGAAGAAGGTATAATCTTTAGCTTTAGGATAAAATGATCAACAGATATATGTTAAATCAATTTGTTTTATAACATCTGTTAGTTTTACTGTGTCACTGTCTATTTTCTGTTTCCAGGATCTGTCCATGATGAGATTGGGGTATTAAAGTCTCCCACTATTATTGTGTGAGTTGCAATGTGTGCTTTGAGCTTTAGTAAAGTTTCTTTTATGAATGTGGGTGGCCTTGCATTAGGAGCATAAAAGTTCAGAATTGGGACTTTTCTTGGTAGATTTTTTTTCTTTGATGAATATGAAGTGCCCTTCCTTATCTTTTTTGATAACTTTAGGATGAAAGTCAATTTTATTTGATATTAGAATGGCAACTCCACCTTGTTTTTTTTGGGGGGGGGACCATTTGCTTGAAGAATTGTTTTCCAGCCTTTTACTCTGAGGAAGTGTCTGTGTTTGTCACTGATGTGTGTTTTCTGTATGGAGCAAAATGTTTGGTCCTTTTTAAATATCCAGTCTGTTAGTCTATGTCTTTTTATTGGGGGAATTGAGTCCATTGATATTAAGATGTATTAAGGAATAGTAACTGTTGCTTCATGTTATTTTTGTTGTTAGAGTTGGAATTATGTTAAGATGGCCTTCTAATTTTTTGGTTTGTTAAAAGATTACTGTCTTGAGTTTTCTAGGGTTTAGTTTCACTCCTTTTGTTGCAGTTTTACATTTATTATCCTTTGGTGAGCTGGTTTTCTTGAAAGATATTTTGTAAATTTTTTTATATCATGGAATATATTGTTCTCTCTAAGGTAATTGAGTGTTTTGCTGGGCATAGAAGCTTGGGCTGGCATTTGTGTTCTCTTAGGGTCTGTATGATATATTTCCAGGATCTTCTGGCTCTTATACTCTCTGGTGAGAAGTCTGGTGAAATGCTGAATGGTCTGACTTCATGTGGTACTTGACCTTTTTCCCTTACTGCTTTTAATATTCTTTCTTTGTTTTGTGCATTAGGTGTTTAGATTATTATATGACAGGAGGAATTTCTTTTCTGGTCTAATCTATTTGGTGTTCTCTCTGCTTCCTGTGTGTTCATGGGCCTCTTTTTTTTTTTTTTTTATTTTAGGTCAGGAATGTTTTCTTTTCAAATTTTGTTGAAAATATTTACTGGCCCTTTAAGTTGGGAATTTTTGCTCTTTTCTATACCTGTTATCCTTAGGTTTGTTCTTCTCATTGTGTTCTGGATTGCTTGGATGTTTTGAGTTAGAAAGTTTTTGCATTTTGCACTTTCTTTGACTGTTGTGTCAATGTTTTCTATGGTATCTTCTGTACCTGAAATTCTCTCTTCTATTTCTTGTATTCTTTTGCTGATGCTTGAATCTATGACTTCTGATCTCTTTCCTAGGATTTATATCTCTGAAGTTTTCTCCCATTGTGATTTCTTTATTGTTTCTACTTCCATTTTTAGATCCTGGATAGTTTTGTTCAATTCCTTCACCTGTTTGGTTGTGTTTTCTTGTAATTTTTTAATGGATTTTTGTGTTTTCTCTTTAAAACCTTCTCCCTTTTAAAACTGTTCTCCTGTATTTTTTCAAGGGGGTTATTAATATCTTTCTTAAAATCTTCTATCAGCATCATGACATGTGATTTTAAATCCAAAACTTGCTTTTCTAGGTGTTGGGGGTATCAAGGACTTGCGGTGTTGGGATAACTGGATTCTGATGATGCCAAGTATCATTGGTTACTGTATGTAAGGTTCTTGCCCCTGCCTTTTGCCATCTGGTTACCTCTGGTGTTAAATGGCCTTGTAGTCTCTGGCTCGAGCTTGTCCCTTCTGTGCCTCTGTAAGCCTGTGCCTATACTCCTTGGAGAACGCTCTATCCTGGCTGAACTTGTGTACAGAGGGCTGTGGAACAGCCCAAGTTCCGGGAGTATATGGTGACTGAAGGGATCCTGTCCCAGCTGCTCCACTGTTTCTGTGCCCTGCACACCCTTGCTGGTCATTCCCTGGAGTGTTAATGGAGAGAAAGTGTCTACTTCACCTCCCAGCCCTCGAGTGAAAGCACTCCTGGGAGAACAGTTCTTTCCTGTCCTGGCCTTTGCACAGCTGATAATCTTTATAAAAGGAATGAAATAAGGAACTCCTATAGGGTTAAGGAATGTCTCAATAAGCTCTAGGTTGGGTGTAATTGGGAAATTACACTTCAGTGATTAAATAGCCCATTATATCCTATTTATAATAAGTGGACACAAACATAAAGCTAACTCTGCTATTGGTAAAGAAGTAGCTGTCACTGATATTAGCCAGAGGACAGACACCATTTTAGATGGCACAATTATCTTGTGTTTCCAATCTCAGGAGGATGGTGCCTAATGTTGATATTTTGTGAGGTTATTTATTCCTGATAAGACATTTGGGCCAACCATGAGCATCAAGCCAGCTTTTGCAAGTTGAAACTCCTAGATCTAGCAGTCAGACCAGTCCTTAGGTGTCAACAGCTGCTTTGATATTTAGAATGGTTGGTCCTGTCACAGCAGCTACAGGTATTTGTGTTCTTTCTGTATGTCATGTAAGGTTGGGCATCTGTC
This sequence comes from Mus musculus, assembly GCF_000001635.26. Classification (NCBI taxonomy): domain Eukaryota; kingdom Metazoa; phylum Chordata; class Mammalia; order Rodentia; family Muridae; genus Mus; species Mus musculus. Next base: position 60,217,493 of record NC_000070.6, read on the forward strand.
TTCAAATTCACCCTGCTTCAGCCCTTGTTATCTGAGGGTACATGCTCATGTGGCATCCTTGGGCTTTTGTGACAGTTTCCCCCAACCCTCTATGTTCCCTTAGCTGTAATGTATTCCCAGATCACAAAGAATTGTACAGTTCTACTGTGTCAACCGTCACTTCTTCCCTGTCTTCTTACTTTACAAAGGGATTGCTTGGTCTGAGATTTTGAATTCCTTCCTTGACTTTGAATGTTTTCACTATTTCAAATCTTATTTCTACAAAGTGGTTGGTGTTGAAAGCGAGAGGATTTAGCTTGAACTCAACCTGCAGTGTTGGTATGGAATAACCAAAATTTTTTGTACCTTTTTCTGGGTTGTGTTCTTTGGAGGTATGGTAGCATGGTCAAGCCTTTTTTTGTCTTCTACAGAGTCTTGGATTGGAACTGCTTCTTAACTATATAAAGATTCCCATTGATAGCTTATTTTGTGAACACTTTTTTTGTCGATTAATTTTTTGTCAATTCTAAAAATGAAAAGCTAGGCATGGTAGTCCATGGATGTAGTTGAAGCCACTTAGGAGGCTTTGGTCAGAGAATGATTTGGACCCACAAATCAGGGCAATTGTGGGGAGGGAGCTATTTCATCATAATTAGTTAGGGTTCTCAATAGTGTTTTGCCATCTTTTAGCAAACTACAGGAAGAACTCCTTTCATGTGTCCTGAGTTGAACCAATTTAATCTATTGATCTAGGGTCCAGAGTATTCTATGGAAAGCTAGAAACTTTTTTCTTTTTATCCAATGTTACTCTAATTACCAAACCTCCCCCCTCACTATGTCCTGAAAGTTATTGAGCAGGCATAGCCTTAGAAATATGTGTCTCTCCTTTGCTGTGTTGAAAGAGAAACTATGGATGTAGGAGTCATACAGCAAGTGTCATGCTCCCGAGGTCCTCATAAATCACTAAATCAGGAGAGCTAAAGAGCAGGCAGTACACATCAGGGCTGGGGATTTCTGCAGGGGAGCCAAAATCCAGAAACTCAGGTTACATTTGGGGTCATAAGGAAGGATCTTGGTTACAGGACCCAGGAGGTCCCCTCATTCACTCACTATCAGCCCCACATTTTTTCTGGACATAGAGACATATATTTAAGTGCAAGGGTAATCATTTATTGAACAGGAAGAGGAAGAAATTCATGAAAAATTGTCATGGGTATATCAAAGAAAAATTTAAAGAAGTCTTTGATTCTTGATGAGGTATCCTAGGTAACATGTGGATAGACTGGAATTGGACTTCTCAGTGAGACAGGATGGAATGCAGATCACAGAATTTATACTGGGGATGCTGTATGGATAGGAAGGGATGATGGTGGAGTCCTGGTGAGAAGTCTCCACTCAACACTGTAAGCCAGGAAGAAAGAATATAGAAACTCATTAAACACTTCTTGGATTGACTTCGGGACAGTGAGACATTCTATTATATAGAACAAAGGGGATGAAGAAATGGATCTTCCCTTGCAATCTAACTGGAATTATTTGCCAGAACACAGGGATGAAAGTCAGAATAAATGACCGTAATGGAAGATCTGAGGCTTGTTTCCACCACCTTTGTTATAAGAAGCTCTGAAGAATGTTAGGTAAATTGTAGAATAATGATAAAAGCCTTGGCTACTTTTAAAGACTTCACACATTATATGAGTGATGTCTTGTACTACATGAGAAAGGAGGGCCATAGCAATTTGCTCTCCAACCTGGTCGAGAAGTAGTGATCAGGGACCTCCACTCCCAGGTAAGAAGCCAAGGTTGTACAGAGTTCAGATTAAGATGTTATTATCTCGAGTGGGATGGGGGGGGGGTCCACAGACACTAAAGAACAGTTATACCACAACCTTCCATTCTGTGTCTTAATGATATTGAACCCATCGCTGAGCCATTTTTATACAACCATACATCAAATATGTAAAACTCAAATCCTTGTTTCATTGCCTAAGTCTTGGGTCACATTACTTCCAAGCTCAAAGTAGGACTAGATCACAAATCCAGACAATTCAAAGCCAATCTTCAAGCTTTCCTAGAAGATTCTTTATCGAACTATTTTTTAATGTAATTTGGGTGCACAACATTAATACTTTGGGAAGGGCCTCTCCATGACGACCAACCCCCTCCTTGCTCTCTTTGGATATTGCCCACCTGGAGGCTCAGGCCATTCTTCATTCTCGGGCCTGGAGGCAGCGATCTGTCGTGTGAGAACAAGAACATGTTCAGGTACCAGGTCCACTTTATTTCCCCAAGAATAAGGATAGGACTCTCCAGCGTTAAAAAATGACTGGTAGCCAACTAGGTTTGTTTCCTCTATGATAAAATATTCAGGATGAGAAAAATAACTGAATCCTGACTTACTGGCATTGGATAGGTCAATGATATTTTCTCTAAGGATTCCATGCTCCTCACATAGTTGTGCAAACCTTTCCTTGATGTCTGAACTCAAATCTGGTTCTCGGCCTGTGAGAAGAGCAATAGTGAATGTAGCAGCTGTATTGTGTGCATTGACCACAGCCTGAGTGAGGGGACAGGGACTTCCCTATAAGGATGGGAGTATGTTTGCCAACACAATTGACAGGCATTGGTATGATCTATCCTGGATTTGGCATTCATAGAATATCCTTCAGTCACACTGAGAGATTTCAGAATGCTTCCATTACTATGCTCAAAGGTTGATGGGGAGAGCATCAATCTTCAGGAGGTTACAAAGAGGTAGGCCCAAGCTGGGAAGACCATATTAAAGCTAGAGGTTCTTCGTTCTTTTCCCATCCGAGGATCAGTTTCTGTGTGAAAATACTTTACCATAGAGCCCCATCAGCTGGAAGGTTTCCCCATCCTTTTCGTTAATGAGATGAGCCATAAGAAAGTTATCATAGTCTGTCTTAGGTATAGTAAATGTATTGAATCCATCATCTGTGGAAGAAATGGAACACAGCTCAGAAATTTTTTGTTCTGCAGGAAATTTTGGATACCCTTTTCTTGTTCTACCCCAACATGAAATCAGTAAAATACATATCGTGGAAGAGATGGGTGAAGTGTCTGAGCCTTTCTGTCTTTAGTTTTCTGAACTTCAAGAAGTAACTCCTAAGAAAAGGGACTCTGAGAGGTCCACACCACTAGTGAACAGTCAGCCATAGCAGCACCACTCTCTGATCATCTCCTAGGCTTACCTCCCTCCCTCAGCAGCTTCAAGCAACATGTTTCTATCTTTTATAAGTTTGTTGTATCAAACATCCACTGCTACACCCTAAGCGATTAACACCAGTGCTAGCCTCCAGGCAGTATCAGATAGATTCCATCTCCCCCTACTTATCCTACTTTCCTGCCACAGGGTGTTAGCTATAAGATGGCACCAGTTTTACTAGTAGGTGCAAGTTCCTGATTTCAAACTCCAGCAAAACACACACAACAATAACAACAACAACAACAACAACAACAGCAGCAACAAACACACACACACACACACACACACACAGACACACACACTAAAGGTATTAAGGTTTACTAATCATCTTGTGGATAGATATATAGATTTTATGTACTCACACGTCACAGAATATTCACCAGCCTTTTCTGTTTTGTCAGCAACCATAGATAATTCCGAGCACTCTTCATCTCTTCTGTAAAACAGAGTGAGCTGGTTCGTAAGGGATTTTGATCTGGATGGATTCTGGACCCTGTACTCTGTACCTATCTCCAGTTTCTGATTCCATTTAACTTTTGACTGTTTTTGTAAAATTAGCAAAAGGCGTTTATTTACATTAATTCCTTAATATTTCATGCTTTAGCAATCACAAATTTGCCTAGTATTTTAAAAAAAAGAAAACAACAATCACTTCTCATCCTTATTACAACTGCAACTACCTCCAAGTTTCACCAGTGCCGGGCTTCAGCCAGCGGTGTAGATTATCAGCCAGATTTCCACCATCTGCCTCAAATTAGCACTCTGTAATGTTGCCTGATGTGGTTCCCAGTACCACAGAGGAGAATTATTATTATCGCCTTTACTGCAGGAAAACGGAAGTACAAAGGGGTGGATTTATTTGGCTAACAACTAGAAAGAAAAATTTGATTCATGATCACATAATCTTAACTTGTGATATACTGGCTCAATAATGTGGTTTCAGAAGTGTCTCTGACCTTTCCTTAAGGAACTCCTAGTGAATTAATTCCTGTCACCAACTCTTGTCTCTGACTTTTGAAAAATCCCTGGTTATGAGATCTTGGTTCAGTGTCAGATGGAGCGTTCTGGTTTAGGATACAGACTTAGTATGTGTGTACAAATGTACATACTGAGAGGCATCTCTTCCCCCAGTCCCGAGTGTTTGTAGGCGTGAGACCATACCAGTTTTCATTTCCTCTTTCTCAGCTAAGAGCATCTCACTTACACAGTATGGACTTTAAGAACTAAGGAATTCTCCAAGACACGGATTTGCTCCAGAAAAAGTCTAAAGTTGCCATTATCTTCTATCTTTTCTCTTTTGTCAGAGGCCAGGATAATAGTATGCCATTCCCCATTAATCTGTAATAGATAAGCAAATGGTTAAGGGAGAAGAAGCAGGGATACCACATGCACATGTGTCCACTTGAACTCCAGCCTATGGGTTAGGGCCTGAGCATACACAGGGGTAGATCTCATGCCAGTTGTCACAAAACTTAGCATACTGTCCCTTCCTCTCAGTGAGACTAGAGTTCCCCCAACATTGTCAGTAATGAATAGCTGGTCTTACTTCAAGGTCTGGATCCATTCATTTGTCTAAGAGATTGGGGCACTATACCCATCCCCTCAAAGGACCTACTTGGCTTCAAGAGTTCCCCAAAGCACATTCTGAGTCAGAAGCTACTATTCAGTGATCATACCTTTTCTACATTAAAGTTCCTTCCCGTAGAACTAGCTTCTTCTGCATGGACACACACTAGGGTCAGTCCCACACACAGCAGCAGCAGCATCTTCATTTTGGTAGGGAATAGGATTGTCTGTCTGTCAGGACCACGTCTTTCTTGTGATCGTGGCTACACTCCACTCCCCAGCCCCTTTGCTTGTCCTTATATACTCTCTGGGTTCAGTGGGTTTTTTTTGTATTGTTTTTTTTTTTTTTTTATCCTCTTCCTGTATGGGTCTCCTCTACCTCTGTCAGGCTTTGTGGAATGTTTTCTCATTTATTGATTAGAGGCGAAAAATTGTTCCTTGCCCTTTGCAAACTTGGCAATTTCATAACCTATGGATTGATTTAGTAATCTTATGTTTCTCAAAACATATTCCCAATAAAACAGTGGGTGTTCAAGAGAACTGCCAACTGGAACCAGATGCAACTTTGGATCTGGTTTGGAATCAGAAAGCCAGTTTTGGAGGGAGTACAGACTGAACTGGAAGGACAAGTATGCATAGAATCTTTGCTTTAAGATGAGTATGGAAGAACTTGAGTTACCCAATTTTTGCAAAAGATTCATTTATATTTCATGTGTATGAGCACTGGTTTTTCATGTGTACCTGAGTACCATGTCCAGGCCTGGTGCAGCGGAGGTCAGAAGAAGGAGTCAGATTCTTTGAAACTTGTTTTTACTGAGAACCCAGGTTCAATTACCAGCACTCCCATGGCATCCCAAAACACACTCTAACTTCAGGAACAGGAAATCACATACTTTCGACCCTTGTGGCCTCCTCTACAAATGTGGTGCATACAAACTCATTCAGTCACATGCAAATAAAATAGTAAATCTTAATTTAAAAAATTATCAAGAAAAGTCTTCCAAGGCTATGGGGATAGCTGCCTGAAAGGCTTCAACCTTTGTACAGACAGCACTGACCTCAGAATCCAAAGTGGTGTCAGTAGCCAGGTTTCATCAACTGTTTACTTTGAGAATATTGGACTTCACCTGACAAGACATAATCTCATCATTAATGAAAAATACAAGTATTGTTCAAAGTCATATTTGCTGATGGATGTCCAAGTAGAAATCATGCTAAAAATCATGTTTCCAAAGACATGCATTTACAAAGGGAACATATTTTGTATCAGTCGACATTTCATTTACCCTGGAACTAGAAACATAAACTAGTGTTTGACGTGAGGAAATAAAGACTTCAAGAAGGAGGCAAGTATGTGATATGCTTTGTTTCAACTTTGCTTCAGCTTTATATGGTATGTACTATTTTATTCTTCGTACCATAGTATTAGTTAAGACTCACAATGATGATGTAACTGTATAATGTCATTTAGCCAATCAATGTGAGAACTTAGATTTATTCCAAGACTCTCTAACTCAGGAGCCTTTGTTCTTATTGACTCTACTACACAGGTCACGATATTTTTACCATGAATGGGGAATGGTTAAACAGGCAAACGAGGAATAAACAGTGTTGGAGAGTTCCAAACAAGTCAGACTGGCAGGTAGTAGCAAAGAAAGTACACATTTGTTTCTTTAAAATATGGAGGAGTTGGTGTGGACCGAGAATGAATGAGGTATGACAACTGACTCTCTCTAGGTCTACAAGTATTTGGAGGAAGCTCTTCTAGGGGATTATCACATTTTTCCTTCCTCCCTTCCTCCTCCTCCTCCTCCTCCTCCTCCCCATCCTCATCTACCTCCTCCTTCTCCTCTTCCCACATTCTTCTTTTTGGTTGATTATGGTGTCTGCACACATGTGCACATGCTTGTGCCTTTGCTGGTATATGCAGAAGTCAGCACAGGACACCAGTTGTCTCCCTTTATGTCTTTTTAATTCATCCCCTTGAGACAGGGTCTCCCTCTGAATCTGGCAATTAGTGTATTTCAGATAGGCTGGCTGGCCACTAAGTCCCAGCAATCCTCCATTCTCCACCATCTACCCAGTGCTAGGGTTAAAAGCAGCCATGACCAGCTTTTTAATGTGAGCTCTGAGCTGGACTTGAGCTTACACTGAGGGTCTGAATGGTCTTAGATCTGTGGCTATCCTCCTGCTCCAGCCTCCTGAACGCTGGAATTATGGGTTGTGGCACCTCATCTGCTATGGATTATTGTTTTTCTAGTAATGAACTAGAAGTTGCTTCTACAGCAGAAAGCAACAATGAGTTCCCCCCACTCCCGGCTTCAACTCAGGCACCTTCCCTGTCACTAAGCATGTTAACACTCCTTAGCATGTGTAGACTGTTTATGTGACTGAAAACCTGAAGTAGTCAAGAAATGACTAGACAAAGTGTGTGGGTAAGGGGTTTAAGGACTTTACGTGAAACCAACTTACATTCCAGTTGTAACTAGCTAGCATTTCTGAAACTAATAGGAAAATGATTTAATCACTTTGATCTTTGTTTCACCCTCAAGTAACTGAACAAATAACTCTTTCAGAAAGCTTGTGGACACATACAAGCCACTTATATGATGCCAGGGTATATTTGGGGCCGAGAAGAACATCAATAAAAACAGGCTTATTTGATTCATGTCCCAGAGAGGAAATATTCTGTTGTCTCTCTAGCAGCCAAAGTGATAGTGCATACAGCTGACCCTGGCTCAACATCAGTTCTGAAACACCTGCTGTGTCAGTGTCAGAGTGATCCCCACCAACCCCCAGCCTTGAGCTGACTGAACAAGTTTGCAATACTGGAGGTCCTGTCTTGCTTTAATACAATTATATCATCTGTCAGACAACTGAGAACTGCCAAAACTCAGAGCTGCTGAAGAGCCTACTTTGCAACTCAATCCAAATGAAACAAGCAACAGAACTCAGCTGAAACAAAGGGATGGGACTTTGGGTTTTCCCATATATATCCAGTGCCATACATTAAAGATTGAGCCTTAATTAGAGAACTTTGTCTTGGCTTGTTATTTCTCTTGCTGTCCTTCCCATCCATCCCCAGTTTTCCTTTCAGGAACCCAGTAACCTGTGTCTGCTGTTGGCTACAGGTGGCACTGGATTCAGAGACCTGAATATGGAAAAACCGACTGAGGGACACTGTCATGATGGGGCGCTACAAAAAACGGAAGATGGTATCCTGCATGGTAAGCAACATACAGCTTTAATGTTAGTGCTATAAGTTTTATCTTTTGAAGGCTGTTGATTGCAAGGGTGCAAAAAGGATACAGGCTAGACTGAGTAAGATTGGACCCAACAGTAATATCAGTTAGGGGTTGACAGTGGAAAATGGGTCTGGAAAATTCTCAAAAGTCATTTGTCCACAGTCAAGAACTGCATCAGAGAAGAGGAGTAGGCTAAAAATAATAAAATAAAATAAAAAAATAAAATAAAAAGTTGAAAAAACTATACACACAAAAAAGAGAAATGCTAGATATGCAAATGACATGAGAGAGAGACAGAGAGAGAGAGAGAGAGAGAGAGAGAGAGAGAAGGAAAATGGATTTTAGAACTCTCACAGGGACAGAAGGACATCAGGAGATGTCCTACAGGAGACATCCTTAGTTCTGGTTACACCAAGTTTTCTATCCTCTCTGTATTTTCTGTGTTTCTTCCAACAATCTGTCCACATGTCAACTCATGACTGCTTCTGTTTCTTTGTCTGAATGACTATTGTTCTTTTGTTTTTTTGTTTGTCTTTTCAAGACAGGGTTTTCTTGTATAGTCCTGGCTGTCCTGGAACTCACTTTGTAGACCAGACTGGCCTTGAACTTAGAAATCTGCCTGCCTCGCCTCCCCAATACATGACTGTTGTTCTATGTTTTGTGTTGGGAGGAAAAAAATGGTTTAAACTTTATCTGCTGGATCTCCATCTCTTGATTCAGTTTCAGTTTGCACCGTGGTGGCTGATTTAAGTTGCCCTGCACCCTTAGCCAGGAGTCAAGTGCAGCAGGAGAAGCCCTGCTGGAAAGCTGTTTTTTAGAGGGGCCCGCAGCTTCTTAGTTCTAAGGCAAAGAAGCTGATAGGTTTTTTTCCCCAGAAAAAATCTCTGCAATTATGATTACTTGGTTCAGCATATGACAATGTGCTTTTTCTCTTGAAATTAGTCCAAGAAAAGTAAAAATTCTTTGATTGGTACAAATGTATAAGATTCAAGAAGCTGCTTCATTTGTTTTCTGATTGGTCTTAATGGTATAAATATACTCTGCATGTCTTGGTCATAGAGTATTGGCTTATAAGTTATTGGGTATGATTTAAAAAGTGTAACACTGATAACAAGAAAGTTAGCTTAAAACTGGTATCTCAGGGTTGTAGTCATTTTAAACAACATGTGGCATGAACCAGCCCAGGAAATCAGGCCTCTTAAGATACTTCTAAATCGGGATAATATTTTATGTAACTCTTATCCAAGAAACTAGACTCATAAGGGATAAGATTTAAAACAATGTCTCTTCAAAGAAGTATTAAAAGTTGAAATGTCATGCATTCATATATAAGAATTGTTAGCCAAACTTTGTAACATGAAAGTAATCCTTTTGGTATTGATTTTAAAGAGAATGGATTGCTTCTAGTTGGGGTTTGCTTTCCAAAATTTATGGTTATGCTCTAATATTGAAAAGAACTTAAAAATTATGGTTATAATTGCCAGTGTTCTATTGGCTGCACTTTCAGTTTGATTGGAAGCTGAGGATTCTTAACTCACCCATATTTTGTAATTAGGATGGATGCAAGAGTAATAAAAGTTAAAAACAGCTGTGGCCAGTATGAACCTGCTGCTCCTTTTACACAGCTTTATTGGATACAGTGGTAGAAGCAAAATTTAAGTCCCCAAGATTGGAAAGGAGATGTAAGTGATAATTTATTTGGTATCAAACAGGTTCCTGATTAACATTTTCATGATTTTGTGGATATGTTACTAAAAACAGCTAGCAGGATTTTTAGAGAGTCTCAATTCAAGCAGGGGTTCCTTTTTTTTTCTTCTTCTCACAATTGTCTTATGAGAATGCTAATGCAGCTCTCTGTGGATATCCAGCCACATGAAACAAAGACAGACTTATCTGGATATATTTGTCCTTGTGCAGAAAATTGGAGCCTCATATAATCAGTGTTTGCTTATTATTGCTGTCTTGCAGGGGATTATAATACTTACAAGCAATGTTTTCACAACACTAAGATTATAAGGAATGTTTTAAGTATAAATCATCTTAGGAAAGACTGTCCAAAACTTTGAATCACAAACAGACAGTAGAATTGCTCCCCTGGAATCTTTTTGCTGTAGGAGGGGTAGTCATTGGGCCAGACCTCAGGAAAAAGGCTCAAATTAAGAAATATTTTCATTTGAGTTAATGAAAAGCTCAGAGCAGCCTTAGTGAGGATTGTGTGGCCTTCCTTCCTTCCTTTCTCTCTTTCTTTCTTTCCTTCTTTCTGTCTTTCTCTCTCTCTCTCTCTCTCTCTCTCTCTCCCTCTCCCTCTCCCTCTCCCTCTCCCTCTCCCTCTCTCTCTCTCTCTCTCTCTCTCTCTCTCTCTCTCTCTCTCTCTTTTTCCCTCCCTTCCTCTCTCTCTCTCTCTCTCTCTCTCTCTCTCTCTCTCTCTGCAAACCCTCCCCAGGGAAGTTGTTGGGGCCTCACCTCTCCTTGCCTTTAGGGAATGATTTTTAAGCCTAAAGGGCATCATTACAGGCTTACCCAGGTGTTGTTCAAAATAAAGTTTAAACTTAAGATTTATAAAAGGTTAATGAGGCTGTGGAACTACTAAGGGCATTACAATCTGCATTGCCTACTCCATATAGTATTATTATGGTTTTGGAAGTTTGTGTTTTCCTTGCAACCTGATGATTTTAAAGGGTTTGCTTCTAGTGAGTTTGTGATCATTGGAAAGTTTTTGCCTCTAGGTATGCCTAATAGCCCTACATCATGTAAATTAAAAAATAATAATTTTTTTGTCTCTGGTTCAATACAAGAACCTAGGACTTTAAATCTTTGAGTTTATATTGTTTATTATATGGAGAGTATTATATTAACTATTCTATCTTAAGGGAAATTTACTATAAACCTTTGCTCTTACACAATGAGCTTGAAAAATTTTGGAGTAGTTGTCACTCCAGAAAAGATTCAAAAGGCAATATCTTTTTCAATATTTGGGCTCTCAGTTATATCCTAGAAAACTATGGTAGAGAAAATTCAAGAAAGAGAAGATGATTTGCTTCCTTCAAATTATTTTCAAAAGGTTCCAGGAGATGTTAATTGGCTAAGACCTCACTTTAGGCTTACCACAGGAGGACTTAAGCCTTTGTTGGATGTTATCAAGGGAGATGCAAATTAACTGGTGATAAAATAAAGCTATTCAGAAAATAGAGGAAGCTTTTGTAATCAATTGTTATCAACTGTAATCAATGATAGTGGAATGATAACTGCTTATTTTAGTTATTGTTACTCAATGAGCCCACAGCAATTCTTTGGTAAAGGAAGTATTAATGTGAAATCATCTTTCTTCATCTCCAAGTATTGTTTTAACATCCTGTTATGAAGCTGTCATGGTGTTAATAAAATATTGTAGGATAGAATCATGAAGGTAGTTTAGAAAAAAAATCTTAAGAGCCTGACAAGACATCTATAACTTGTTTCAAATAGCAATTAAATTGTTTTTGCAGAATATTGATATTTGGCCTATTGCATAGTAAACTTTTGGGTAAATTGATAATCATTATCCAAAGACAAGTTAAAATTTACTTCTATGCATGCCTTTGTATTTCCTGTAAATTGATGTATGCATCCCATAAAGAAAACACCTACTGTATTTATAAACTGTCCGTCTATGGGAGAGAAGTATATGTGATTGGATCACATGTTTATTCTTTTGAGGTTCCTCCTGCTTCAGGACAGATAATTGAATGTGTGCTGGAGCCAGTGTTTTGAAATGTTGGAAAAAAAAACCAAGCTTTAATTTGTATACTGATATCATATATATATATATATATAGGCTAATAGTTTCTTGAAAGAGTTTCTTTTTTAGATACTGCTAATTCTCAAATTTTGCAACTGTTTCTGCACATACATCTCAAGGGAAAATATTGCTCCTTTAAAGGACTCATTGCACCTTTAAGAACTCATTGTGGACTGCCCGGAACAGACCCCTTAAGGCAATGGCACAGCAGATTTTTATCCCAGGAAGATTATAGACCTTAAACAAGAACAGTTGGCCATATTATCTCATTTTTTTTTACATCCTCAAAATAGTAATGGCTTGATATAATAATTTGGTATTTTTAGAGAATGCACATGTTAAATTGTAAAGACTTGTTCTCAGAAACCTCAATTTTTATCTGTTCCACCGAATGGTATTAAAATCTCAATGACTTTTACTTAATCAATTATTGCAAACTGATACTCATATTTCTGATCTTAGAAAAATAAAATATTTACATGTGACTATTGACACCTGTTCAGGCTTTATGGTTGCAATTTCTTTAACAAGAGAAGCAAATATTAATGTAATTAGTCATTGCCTACATTAACTTTTTTTAATGCTTGGTGTTCCAAATCAGATTAAAACAGAAAATGGAACTGGCTATTCAAGCATTTGAGATGTTTTGTTAACAATTTAATATTACCCTTGACACTGGGATTTTATATAATTCTCAATGAAAAAAATCCAATTTTGGATATTCTAATCATGAAGATTGCTAAAAAAATCTTTATCATCCAGCTTACCTGACTCTTACAACTATTTACCTGAGGAGGAACAGTTTTTTTATTTTTTATTTTTTTTCTGTTGCTTCTCAAAGCCACCTCCCTCACACTAGGAGGCCAGACCCTGGGAAGGATCTTTGCTAATTTGAACTGAATTGAGAGCCTGGGACATCCCCACAGAGAACTTTAGTTCTGTTCCTTTTAATTTTTCCTTTGTATTTTAAGCAGGTTGGTTATTTGCATACATTCTCACCTTCAGCAAAGCTCACATATGGCAGTTATTCATCGCTATGAAGAGATGCATTGAGAGCATATTGTGGCTTTGATCTGAATGGGAAAAAGGCGTGCTATGAGGTCCAGTAGCCAAGATGGGCCACTGATGAGTCTATGACTCTTATCAACCTAAGACAGAGGCATGTGCCAAAAGGCCATGTTTGTTCATTATAAACACTGAAAAGCCATGCTTGTGTAAATAAACACAAATTGCACGTGTACTCCAGGGAGGATGAAAAGGAGTCTAGACATTCAGAATCAAGGCAGGCACAGCCACCAGCCACCATTTTTCCCACACAGGGCCATGGAGCATAAGTAAATTCTATGCTCCAGTTCAGCTGATTTTTAATCAATAAAAATGGAGGAACTGGACCCCCTAAGTCTATGCCACTGGAGCCAGGCATCTGGCTCTATACATTTACATGTTTCTGCTAGAGAACTGAAATCTGCTTGACCACTGAGCAGCTGAAGAGCCTACTTTGCAACTCAATCCAGCTGAAAGAAACAACAGAACTTAGCCAAAACCAAGGGACAGGTATGGGGTTTTCCCATATATATTCAGGGACTTACATTAAAGACTGAGTCTTGATCTGAGAACTTTGTCTTGGCTCATTACTTCTCTAGTCATCCTTCCCATCCATCCACAGCTTTCCTTTCAGGAACCCAGGAACCTGTGGCCACTTGTGGCTACATCAGAGGATGCTTGGAGTAACTGGAATCTACCTGCTTAGCTCCCCAAACCTATCATGGTCCCCTGGAAACCAGAGGTAGAGACAGAATTAGGGGGCAAACAGATTATTGGCCAGTAACTCATGGAGGATGAAGGGAGCTAGAGGGCAGCAGAATCAACAAAGGGAA